>NW_017259459.1:1899042-1929097 GCF_001594045.1 Atta colombica
TATATATATAATATAAACATAATTATTAAACTTTATTTTATATGTATAATTCATTTTGTCAAATAATTTGTTTTTATATATGTTTTTATACAAATTATTTACTATTTCTTTCCTTACATTTATAGCAAAAAAAATATATTTCTGCCATATTTCCTCAAATATTATTCATTTTTTCAAAGACTTTTAGCGCCATTAGTACAAAAAAAGAGAGAAAAATCATCGCGAAAACCTCGCGCGAATAATTACCGAATAAATACCGAAATCTGTGCTTTCTATCCACCTGTATTTTATATATATGATTATTTTATCAATATGTTCATTTTAGTGTTGAAGGTAAAGAAAAATACAGACACTGCATAATCAATAAAGCAAGCCAATCAAGTGGACCGAGTTGAAGTTTTGTGTGATTCTTCGATGCATGGGTGTACAGTTGGACGAGCAAGTTACTATAGTGGATATATAGTAGCCACTCTAAATCTGACAAACCATGATAAATATATTCTCCATGTTGTGCAATATCCGCAATGTATGATAGGACGCGCATTGTTGCGGAGAAAAGTAGCTCTGGTACCTTCATAGTGTGAGATAACGCCGCCTCGTTTCTCACTACATAAACTCATCTGATGCTTACGCATCGACGTTGCTTGTACAGATCGAACATTTTGAAATCTCATTACTTGCTAAGACAAATCGAATCATCATCGAAGGGCAACCGAACTAACCTCGAGTATCACATATAAAATGTAAAAATCTACGATAATAACAAAAAAAAAAGCTTAGAGATAACAAAAATTACAATAAATGTTATAATAAAAAATCCCAGCATTGTAGCAATGTTACAATGTTGCTACAATGTTGTTTAAATGTTCCAAAATTTTTCTTACTTACTAGAATTAGATCTTATCCTGTTTCAAGCCAATCGATATTTGTCTTTTAATGAAATATAAAAACTCGCAGAAATTCAGCTTGCATAGCGAAACGCCACGTTAATAATCATAAGAACAATAATGGAATATATCTTCGTCAAAGTTTCTTTAAGGCGTAACATGAGTTATATAATCAACCGGCAAGTCGATTTTGCGAAAGTGTCGCCTTATATCCGCTTTCCTCGAAAAGATGATTAATTATCCGCGTTGCCACATGCGGCTAACTCAAAATCGCCTATTCTTCGATAAGTGTCACAAATGATGAACAAAGAACATTGTACGAAAAGAGAGAGAACTTGGTCCATAGATAAACGACAAACTGATGATGAAACTTATTATGAAGTTATGATGAAACGCATGACTTAGATAAACGATCCTTTATATAGAACTGTCATCATTTTCTGAATATTCTATCTCTGGAAGTTATATTATATTCATACTCGCGAATAAATCGTTATATATGTATATTAGATCGTCAAATTGTTAAGTAGTAGTAAGTTTGATTTTATTACACACACATTTATTAAAATCTATTTTTTTTTTGTGAACTTAAACTTTGTTCTTTAAATATGTGATTCTACGAAATTTCTGAATTCTTTTCTTATTTGTAGCTGCCTGAGAGTTTGTCACCTTTTTAATCTTTAAATCTTTATATTATTAAATTCTTGAATCTTTAAAGTTTCGAAACAACTGTTTGATTACTCATATCTTTCGAGTTTTGCTATATTTTCTTCAGCATTTCAATATTTAAGTTGCTGAGATATTTTTAATGAATCTGTATCACTGCGTAGCGCTAAAATCTTAATCCCCGCTCTGATAGATATGCTTTAAAGAGTATCAAACGATACGAATAATTGATGAACTTTAAAACGATAAATTTTACTTTTCTTTCTCAAAAAAACATACAAATTTACAGTGTGACTCTCTAAACATTACATGTTTTCGCTCTCTCGATCTGGCAGTACAACCAGAAAATTCGAGGATAGAACGACAACTATTTTCAGGATCCAAGTTTACTTCGCTTTTAGTTAAGCACAACTACTCGCCTGCAATCACGAACAGAATTATCCACTAACGCAAATATCCGTATTCTACATTATCATACGCAATGTAATGAAAAATTCAATATCCTTCTTCACTTTTAAGATTAGAAACAAAAAAAGGAAAGAAACTTTTTAACAGTTCAGACATTTCAAACGACATTTCATGAATCAACGTGAATGATAGAACATGAATGATAGAAGTTATATTGAGTTTTTTATGGTTATTATTGTGTAATATCACTATGAATATGATGGATACTTCGATGTATTGACATAGCATCTTTTGATGTCACAAAAATCTATAATAGTTCACAAAAAGAAAACTTTTGAAATTTTCTTTTTGTGAAAACTTGAAAACTCATATTTTTATATTTATAAAGTTTATAATTCTTACTTATTTATTATATAAATGATTGAGAATACACTTTTGCCTTCTACATTATCTTAATAATGATGTACAAGTTTACTTAAATGCTTTTTATTTAAACAATATAAATGCAAATGTACAAAACATATTTCGATTTAAAGTTTAAATAAAAAAGCAAGAAGATAGTTATTTAAAAAATAGTAAAGTTAAATTCATTTGGCTTTTTGTTGATTTAATATAAAAAATTATTTATCTGCGATTTTAAAAATCTAAAGATTTAAGCAAAACAACTCTCGGATATAAATTTAATCTCAAGAGACAGAGCAAAGAAATGATGATGGAGTTAAACGTAAACAACATAATTTATCTACATTATGCATTTCACTGCATTTTATACAAATAAAAATATTTTATACAAACATACTGCATAAATACTTTTATCCCCTTGTTACAAAATCGTGTGCAATTATCAAGAATACACAATATTATAAAATTTATCAACTCCCTCATATTTGAAAATAATTTAAGATGGAAAATTGACTATTATGTTACAGGTCTCTTTTTTTTCGACGAGTCCAGAGCTTTCCAATAAGCAACGTTTCGAATATTTCAGCCGTACTATACCTAGCGATCACTATCAAGTCAAAGCGATGGTCGATATTGTATTGACGATGGGTTGGAGCTATGTTTCCATTATTTACGAGGAGAGTAACTATGGTGTAAAGGTAAAATATTTAATTATAATATATCTGGTTTTAGATTTATAATATATTTTTTAGAAAATGTGCAAAGCGATATATAAAAAAAAATCTGTAACTAAAAGTGGAAATATTTATCTTTTTCTTGTTATCTTTTAGAGGAAGGAAGTAATATGCTAGATTCACGAAATTAATATGTCATATTTTCAATTTCTTATATAACAATAAAAAAAGAGTTCCGCATTTTTTGTGTTTAAAAATCAAAATTGGAAAATTTTACAGCCAGAACTCTGTTTAAAAATAATTATAAAGTATAAACTTCTGCTAGAATTAATGAGAAATATTCATAGAATTGTAATAAATTATCAGCATAATACTTTTTCTACAAGTGTTGTACTGTCTTTTATACAGGGTTTAAAAAAATCATTTAGCATTTTTAGACACCACACTGAACAAAAAAGTCTTAGTGAACATAGGGTAGTACTCAATCATAATATAATATAAAGATATAAATAATTTTGTATATTGATATCGTAACTAACTTCTTATCTCTTCTATATGTTGCATACAACGTGAAAAAAGAAAAATTGAAATAAATAACTGACAACAGCCTATTTAGGAGAATTACGGGCCCAATAAGATGATCCCTCATAATGCCCATCTAATCGTAATGGCTAGTTGATGTCAATTTAATGACTCCCGGTAAAATTTTTCATTATAAAATGTATGTGGAAATTGAATCAAAACATTCAAAACGCGATTTGTAAACATTGAAGTAAATCTTCTCGTCGCATACGACACGTAGAAGCCAATAAGTCAATTATAATCTCTCTAAATCTGAATCAATGGATAATTACTGAATATCAGTGCCAAGTAATCCACTGGTAATCAGTGAATTAAATGTGAGATCCCTAATTTAACTAATCTTTATTATGTGATCTAACTAATCTTGTTTTAGTTCAATTAAATGAATATGGTATTAAATTCAATGAATATGGTATTTGAAATTAATATGCAAATATCAATATTTAGTTATATAATGCTCAAACATTCTTCCTTTTTTAATTGAACTGATTATCAGTATCAAGTATGCCAATAGATAATTAGTGACTATCCACTAATTCAGATTTAGAGAGATACTAACATTATTAAATTATTTAGGTATATCTTAGAAACGTATATCTTGAGTTTTCGATCTATATAAAAAAGCTTTAGTGAATACCTATGGTATTTACTTACTTACTTTAAAGCTTTTTTACTTAGTATGATGTGTACTATCTACCATATAAATGCTAAATAATTTTTTCGAACACTCCATCTATTTTCTATTCATTATATTATTCGATTTTGCTTTTTAGATTATCTCTAATATGTATACATATACACAATACATAGAAAGAAAGATATAATTTTTTTATATTTTTTGTTAAAATTTGTTAAAAACCAAGAAAATATTTTTTATTACAACTAACATAATATTGTAATTATGATTAAGTCTGAAAACTATAAATATATTTAAATATGTACATAAATCTTCACATTGAAAATATTTTTGCTCAAATATAATATTTTACTCTAATATTATTATATAAAATGCCATCCGCAAAGCTTTCAAGCTAAATCAAATATTTATATATAAAAATACAGTACGAATGTTAAATGAATTAATGTAAAATTGTAATGACTTTTCTGTCATAAATTCATATCACTGCAGATAAACAATAAAACTTTAAAAAATAATAAATAAAACTAATACACGTTTTATATTATGATCTAATTTTTTAATTAATTACACAGAAATTAATTAAAATATTCAAAAAACATAAGTAATTATTATCTATTAAATAATATTTGAAAAAGCATATTGTTTCTTGTTTAAAACTAAATAATCATTAACATGTCTATAATTTTGTCAATATCACTTTTTCAATATATCGTATCAAAATTGTGTTCTTATTTTTTATAGAAATGCTGTCGACATTTCCACCAAAGTAATTTCTAAGAAACTAATTTCTAATATTTTGCATATTTTAATATTTTGCATTTCAAATAGCTATTGTAATTTTGAATTTCTTGATAAAATTAGATACTAATAACACGTACACTGCATAGTGATGTAGAATTAATTTTATGTTGTATGTATAATACATGAGCTACGTCACTGAAGAAAATGATTTTATTTTATAAAATAAATCTTAATGCAACTAAAGTTTGACAAATAAATAAATCGATAAATCGTAATATTCGCAGAAACTAAATATGAAGAACGAAAATATATTGGAATTTTATTCTCTATCGCAGTCCATTATAATAATTCACAATGGCGCGTAAATAATTTAAACTCCCCTTTTGACGCCCATCTCTCATCTGCAATCCTGCGAATATTTAGCATTGCACGAAAATTATGGTACCTTTCGTTTGCTCAGTGTATGCGACAATTAAATATTTCAGGAGAAATCGTGAATCTTGTTAAATATTTCTCTCTAGCAAGGATAATATTCTGGTCTTACACTGCAAATTTCTCTTTCTCTTTTTCTCTCTCTCTCTCTCTCTCTCTCTCTCTCTCTCTCTCTCTTTCTCACTTTTTCTCTTATTTTCTTCTTTTCCTCTTTTTCACTCCTTTCTAAATTGCTAACTTCTTTCTAAATTGCTAACATAAAAATTTTATATTTATATTTCGCGTATATTTCAGTGGCATGCTTACTTGCTCCCAATTAAGATTATTTTAAGTTTGTGGCAAGTCTATTTCACCGAGTTGTTTGATCTCGTCTAGCAAATGAATTTCACGTGAATTTCACGAGCAATGTGAATTTACAGAGAGTTTAATTATGGAATGTTTATTGAAAATTTTCTCCTAAATATTCTAAATTTAACAAATTTATATATATTACTGATAAAATAATTTCTTATAAAAAAGATATATATTGTGTGTTTTGCTAAATATTATTTAAAAACATCAATATTTTACTTCGAATATTGCTGTATTCTGAACGATATAATAGAATCGTTATCTTATTAATTGCTATATTAGAAAAATGTATTAAATATTAATAAATATTTTTTTAAATATTACTAACTTAATATTTACTTACAGTGAATAAATATTTATTAAATAAAAAAAATTGTAGTTAAATCAAATTAATGATTTCCTATACCAAATAAATATATGTTCTCATTTAGTAAATATTCCGTTATTTATTCAAACAAATATTTGTTAATATTTACAATTAGTATATTTTTCTCAGTGTATATGCAATTATCATGTTACTCATTACGTACTCAACTACCGCGATAGTGATACTCGTGTAACTCTCCCGTATAACTTTATGCAGCATATAAAATAGGAGCAATTTATAATCATCGATTGCAGGATATTGAAAATCATAAATACGACGAACATAATAATAATTTGACATCCTGATTCTCACTAGAAATTATTACCTACCGGCTAGCTTTTTGTATCGAATTGTTTTCCTTGGTAATGTAAAGATAGATAGCATAAATATGCTTTCTATAATAATATGCTTTCATGGAAATCGCGTAATATAAGCAATTTGCAACTCTATAGAGAAAATATTTCAAAAGCCAGATTTAATTATATCAAATAAACGTTTTTAGTAATTATCAGTAATTATTATGCTGATTTCCGATAAATTATCCTATGTAAGGAAAAAAACACGTAAATTATGTAAAGTTGGAACAAAAATAATAGAAAGAGAAAGTCATTTATAATAAAGGATTAAATGTATATTCACAGAAAAATATAATTAAAAAAGAAAACGTTTGTGACTATACATATAATAAATGCATCATACGATAAATGTCGAATTAATTTAAACAGACTCATAGGATGCCTAGTGTTTTATTCATTTTCGATTTGAAAGCTAACGCGCTTAATAAATGCGTAATTGAGAAATATATCAAAGTCATGCTTTTATTAAATGAAGAAACGATAATTGATCCTACAGTTTTAACATAAAAGCGAGGAAACGCCATTCTCAATCAGTTGCATTCATGTCATGAAAAATGCATAAATGTCTTCGCTATGACACGTTACTGCAAAATATATTTTCCCATGTGTACACATTATACATAAAACATACATGTATGTATCATTCTTCATTATTACTGTAACAGATTCCGTCTTGACATTTGTCTGCAATCTAGAAAACTAACGCGAAAATCCATCGAGAAATATATTATATTTATTTTTTTGTTTTAATTTTTCTTTATATTTTTATCATAGCTGAATAAGATTGAAAAGAAAATGCTAAAAATAATGAGACATCTCCTTTTTTGGAATATCTCCTTTATAATTTTAATACATATGCGTTTTTGTATTTGCACATGATAAAAAATCGACAGATAATTATAAATATTTAAAATTTTTCTAACCTTTATCACAGCCCATCTATTTCAAGGTAATAAATTATAAGATGTTTATTTGCAATACGTTTATTTGCAATATTCCTATTTTTGACACTTAAATTTTGTAATTCTTTTGTAATAATTATAAAAATAAATAATACAAGGAAATAAATGTGTTTATCAAGGACTCTCTTTTTGAAATAACAAAAATAAAAATAATCTAGGCTACTAAGAGTTACCGCGGAAAGAGGTACGCAAAAATTTTTTTAAACAAGTAAAATTGTTACTCTGTTTGATGTATAAATATCTTCTTTATTTAAAAATTGTGAAGACTCTTGAACATTTCGACTCTCTTTGGAGTCTTCTTCAGCAATATTCTTATTCAATATTCTTATTCTATATTTGATTTCGCGATTAGTCAAGATAGAGTCACTCACAGTTTTGGCAACCTGTGAGTGACTCTAACCAATCGTGAAATCAAATATACAATAGAATAAAAATATTATTGAAGAAGACTCCAAAGAGAGTCGAAACGGTCAAGAGTTCTCAAGATTTTTAAATAAAGAAGATATCTGTACATCAAATGAAGTAACAATTTTACTTGTTTAAAAAAATTTTTTCTAAATAAATAATACGTTCAGATATTTCATAATATTAAGTGATATAAAATATTAGATATATTTATTATCAATTTAAATAAAAATTTAGTTATAATTTAGTTATATTTAATAAAAAAATTTAGTTATAATTTAGTTATATTTAATAAAAAAATTTAGTTATATATTGATAATAATTAGGAAAAAGATGCTTCGTGATTTTTTTATATTCTCTATTTTTATTCTTATTTTTCCTGCATACATTTTATTTACACTTGTAACATAATTTTCTCAAATCCATTGCTTCAAAATTAAAATAAAAACTCACCGATCAATACGTAGCAGCGGAATTGTAGCACTGCGTCGATCTGTAAAGTATAAATACTTTAAAGCAGTGTTCAAAATAATCAATACTTCAAAAAGTAATTACTGCATCAGTTAAATTTTTTAATCATTTTTTTAATAGATATCTGATTTGCAAATGCTAATGCAAAAATGAAGAAATGTTCGCGACCATTGCTAGCTACCGCATATTTCCATTAATTCGTTCGCATAATTAATCCGTGAAAAATTGTGAACGATATTCCGACCGTACAATAAGTGAAACGCGACGTTCGCAGTAATATCTCTTTTCGCATGCTTGCAACGTTAGCTATCGAACTTGGCGAAGAATTGCGCCGGTGTTAAATCTCCAGTGTCGTATTATACGGTCAAATAATGGATATCACATAATGGGCGAATCAAGACGTGCCTGAAAAAGTGGCGAAATCTGCGTATAATAAATGAATAACAATTACTCACCTCATGGTTGCTTTGCCATCGTCCGATGCCTCCCAGACTCCTTTTGCGCCTTCCATTGTCGCTTCTTCGTGACGTTCATTTACTGCGACGTTCACTCACGAAAATATTAGCAGTTATGATCGCGACTTTGCACGGCACTCCCGATATTAATCTCACGATGCGACGTGAACTGTATTATACGACAGCGGAAAAATAATGCAATCTGTATGAACGACATTACGATTCACATGACACCGATGACGCCTCGATGAGGTCTCGTAAGTCGATGCAATATCACGCAACTTCTTTAATTATTAGTTCTTACTTCCAACAGATTTGGAAGGTCAGTACTTACGATCAGACCAGAGCAAAACGTTCATGCAACAATTGAATCTAACATGGCGGAAAATTCATAAATCGCGCAGCTAACTTTACTCGTTAGAAGCAATTAGGTGTTTTTTTAGCTAAAGTTCTTATATGGTTCATCTTTCTTTCTTTTCTCTTCACATCGAAGAGAAAGAAAAATGAACTGTGCAAGAAATTCAGCTAAAAAGAAGAGGCCTATTATCGCCGGGAGAACTCTGTCTATCTGAACTTTTGTGCCACTTCCCACATGTTAAATAGCAATACATCCTCGAAATTATTTTTGCATATTAGAATTTAAACGACATGAAGAAATGTAAATGTATGAGTTAAATGAGTTATGAAAAACATTCATGAAACATAATATTCAAAATTAATACTCGTTATATGGCTTTACCGATTGTTTACGCGATTTTGATTAAATAAATTTAGATATATATTAACAAATCATCAATTTACGAATTAAATTTCTTCTACATAATAAATACTCAAATATTAGATACGAAGTTAATAACGTAAATAATCACATTCACTAATTAAGCACATATATCACGGTATTAAGTCCATTCTACAATTACGTAAACATAGTTGTAAATGGTTGTAGTTGTAAGAATTGACCAATCACTGTCGAATACGAGAAAAATATTCGACTGTGATTGATTAATTCTTACAATTACAATCACTTACAACTATACGCTTACGCAATTGTAGAATAGGCTTTACTCTATTTAGAGTCTCCTCATCCTTTAAGATTATGTTACTAACACTAAAAAACAATAATACGTCCCAGTAAGCGAGAAACATTTTTAAATATTCTAGCAACATTGCAACAGCGTTACAATTGCCTTGATGCGAATCAATTGAGTTGACGGTTAAGAAATGTATAACTGATCGTCCGAGAGAATATAATCAATGTTCAATATTATTAAATGCGATATACTTCCGTATATGTATAAATTCCACGATGTATGCATTAAATGAACGATATAAAATATCATGGCCTTCCGTTATTTGAATCGCTCTACTCGATCGGCAATTTGTGCATTATTCCGCGCTCAATTCCGAGAGTGAGCAAATTACGGTTGATCGACAGAAAGCATAATAGCGCGAACGATCGATTCGAATTCAAGCTAAAGAAATCATTATCGCCCGTGTACGTAATGGAACTATGGCTTCTAAGGCTCATTCGTAGTTTTCCCGATTCAAAAAGCATTTCAAAGTTCTGTAAAATATCCATCGTAATGGAAAAGGATATCATTCATTCGACACATTAGCGATTTATTAATCGTGCAAATTAATCAAACGAGATGATCAATCGCTAAATGTATCAGGCAGCACATACGTGATTGCTTCTCGAGAAGTAATACAACACCATGCGACTGATGTGACACACGAAGCGATTAGAGCCCTAGAAAATAGAGATGCGACATTGAGAGGATAGGTCTGATTAGCTGTCTAAAACACACGATTTAGACAATTAATACGATCACGACGTCTTTTTTTTCACATTGTGTTCACATGCATAGGTTAGTGTAGCATGTGATAATGAGATACTGCGCCAATAACAGTATTCTTTGAAATAAAATGACGGCAGTAACTCAGCCTAATTCACTTAATGTCGCATCTGTGTTTTCGGGGTACGTTCCGTTTGACAGCCGCAATGCCAATATTATTTGTCCTTGTTTAACATTTATATAACAATAATAAACAAAGATAAAATGATTTTATGAAGTATCGCAAGTATCAAGGAACCTTTGATCGATTGTAAGTGATAGCGCGGCGACTTTGTGTAAACTAGCGCGTTATGCATCTCGATGCTGCATCATCACGAAAACAAACGCCCAACCAAACATTTGTTTACCTAAGTCGCCGGTTCGCAATTCGCGTACTAACATTGAAGCAAGTGGATAAATCATTCCGCTTGTCGCGTTTCATCTCAAGACGCATAACGATCGCTTTCCCTATCTCATTTAGCGATTATCTCGCGCGATTGATTAATTTTCTCGTGATTAACGAATCATATCCAGTAAGCGTGATGAATGACACAAATATTCCGCGCGATTTAGTCGCTTAAAATACGATTGAATTAAAACGATAGGAAATTAGCATTATAAATCATTTTGTGTGTGTGTGTGTGTGTGTGTGTGTGTGTGATTTCATTATGAATACCTTTCATCGTAATGAGAGATTTCTTTTGTACTGCTTGAATTCCAATATACATATATATTTAATCTCGCACCATATACAATATATTCCGAATATGTTCCTTACATTTCAAATTATGTTGATAAACGAGCTGTTATCACGAACTGTATTAAAATCTAGCATCTATTTTATGAATAAAATTTAGTTTGTATTGATTAATATTGCATTTATGTAAATTAGTCTATTATCTTTGGCCTTTTACCAAACTTTACATGCCGAAAAAAATGAAATTATGTGACTTTAATAAATTAAATTTTGTCTTATATAGTATTTTTTAGTAAGTCACAGAAATTAAATTAAATGTAATAATAAAAGATATAACGATTTAGTTTCTTTATTTGTTAAAATTACGCAACTTTATCTATCTTGGGATATATAAATTTGAAAGAAAAATATATAAAATGAAGATAAATTTCAATCCTTATTTAAAGATTTAATATTGTGAAAGTAAAAATATTAAATAAATATAAGTAATTATAATTAATGCTGTAATATAATTGATTATAAACATGAATATAACGCTTATATTATAATTATTACGCAGATATGTGATTAGTGTGCTAGAATTACGTATCACGTAAAAAAAGCAAGACGAATCTAATAATTTGATGCGAAACATTAATATTTATGAGCAAAAAATTGATTTTGTTATATATAAGCATACATATACATACGTGAATACATGCATATAATGCGTATAGATACGTGACGTGATTTAAACCATAAATCTCGTCCTTCATATCTAGTTATCCGTACAATATTTTCTCAATTTCCAATTATTAAGATTAATATCGATTATTTCAATTATCTTAATTGAGGACAAATTACAATGGATTAATTAAGTACAGGTGAAAAAAGAAATTCCGTTTTAAAATACGCAAGAGAAATTATTCAAGAATGCAATCACATATTGTTACAGCTGACAATTCTAGACGTCAAATTCGCGTGTCCATAGCATTAATCACACAATCATCGCATTTGCGAGCAAAATTCAATGATGGATGTGCCCACATTAAATTAATATTTCGCGAGCATATATAGGCGATACATGTATGAACGGCGCAGTTAACACGCAGCCACATTTTGATGGTACAGAGAAATAGCATTTCGATCTATTACCTCTCATAAGGCCGCAATAGCTAGCGACACGATCAAAAGAAAAGGCCACCCCTGTTACCCAACCGATCAGAATTTCATTACTGCCTATCATATACGTCGCTCCGTACGTGTCAAGTTGCATGCACTTGATAGAATTTACACCACAATATTCTGCTTTCCGAACGAGAGACGAGGGAAAAACGAGGCATTACGTTCATACCAATAATTAGATTCCTTGCGAAATACGCGGACTACATAACGATCGATCTTGCGTGGTCCACATTATCGGCATGCCGGAGACTAAGAGATTAGATGGAAGTTACTTGAGTGCCGGACGTGTGGCTTCGTGGAAGCTAAAGAACCAAAAACAATTCCACGATATTTTTGCGCATTAAAATAATCGTAAATTAGTTTAAAAATACGTTCGCATGCGAACAATAAAATGCATTCATTGTTAATAAATTGGAAATAAAAGTAACAAAGAAAATAAAATCTCGATATACGATATCTATAAAACATTTAATTACAGAAAGTATTCATTTGCAAAATATTTGCTTATCTAAACGATGAACTTTATATATTTTTTTTAAATAACGAGAAAAGTATTACGAATTTTTTCCATGGAAAATATGATTTTTTAATCACTTTGTTCACATTCATGCTATTCACGATGCTTTGCAAAAGATGACAAAATACATTCAAAATCCATGAAACTTAATAACCGTAAATGTGTATGAAAAATAAAGATAGCTATGTTGGAAAAAAGATCTTTTAGCCTGATAAATATTTAAGAACTTTAAAAAATCCATACAGCCTGTCCCTAAATTTTCCTCCTCTACTCCCTTGAGATATCGCACTTACTTTTCCATGATTTCTTTCTTTGCTCTAAAATTATGGAATACATCCTTCATATATAATGTACATAAATCCTTCATATAATGTAAAATATTTAAATTCTTGCGTATTTTAAAAATCAACCATATTTCTCGCTTATCATATTATTTCTTACTACTTTTTATTTATATTGTTTTAAAAGCAAGAAAATCCTGCTGTGAAATTCATTAAGTAAATGTGACAGAGACAAAGCTGTTTACAAATAAAGATTTCTCAACATAAATAATTTCAAATTCTTTTATAATACGAAATATTATCTTACAAAATATACAGATAATAATGCAGATAATAAATAAATATTTAGTAATAAAGACTCGAATGTCCTTCATTTCATATCACTAATTACAAACCTAATACTACTAAAAATATGGCATTTATATATAGATGTCAAATTCTCATTCGGGAGTCGAAACAAGGATCATTATAGCACACAACAGCGTCTTATAATAAAGGAAGAATCGCGCTTTGAATATATAATATGTACCTAGAAATTTGAAACCATCCTCTAGCTAAGTATTTAACTGCTAATTTATTGAACTCATGGAATAATAATCTGTATATTGACTGGAAAATAATGCATACTGGATATCGATACTCAACTCAAATGCACACTTTTTGTTAGATTTATTATAAGATAAAAACGTTTGATGGCAAAAGAAACAGTCTAATGTGGTTTTAACAATTGAGCAATTATGGTAGATCCAACTGTCCAGTTGCTAAAATTACTTTATAATAGAGTAATAGAGTTAAATCACTTGCGATGCATGAAAAACATGGAACTTTTATTGTTGTAAAATTTATTATCATGTGAAACCTTAGGGAATAGTTAAAAATACGGGAAAAGAGGGAAACCATATTCGTACGTAACTACGTTTTTCTGTATGACACGACCAATCGATAATACCATTCGCGATGGGATTGGAAATCAGCGATCTCTGCACGACATACGAATCGCATACGAAAAATGTGCACAGAGAGGACCGGTCTAGGAGGAACGGATCGATACGAGAACATACATATATATATATATGATTTCGTAGCACGAAGAGAACATTTTTCAACGAGCGGTCGAAAGCCAAAGCACGGAACAAATAGGGATTTTTATTACGAATATCCATTTGTTTGACAAAGTAACAGAATTTTTCCTCATCTCACAATCTCACCACGGAATTTCAATTGCGTAATTCATTTCGTAATCAATAAAGTGAAACAATCTCAATGATGTAAATTTGACTAAATCTCACCATTTGTCAATCAGAAGCGACATTCTATTATTATATATCTATCAAAAGACAACTATTTCTATGGACAGTATAAAAGAAAAACATGACTAACATTTTTATATTAATATATCGATTAATGTCTAATGTCTGAAGTTTAATTTTGATAAATATTATTTAAAATGTAAAGATGTAAGGGGAAGTATAGTCCGCGCGGTAATCGTTACGCAAGTGTAATAATAGAAATATTTATATGTCCATTTCTAATGTAAAGTATAAAAATATAAAAAGTTGGTAGTATAAAATCCGTTTTTTTTTAATATTTCAAAATTGTATTATTTAAAATATTTCAATATTCAAATATTTTAATATTACATTATTTAAAATATTTTAAAATTTGATTTTGTGACAAAAATTTTTACTACAAAAACGTTCCCGAACATGAGACAGAAACAATTTAATTTTGTAATTTGTGTTCATAATATCTTTAAGATTCAATGCAGCGAGTTCTGTTATTTAAATCATGATTTCTTTACAACTTAGTAAAAAAAAAGAGTTTTTTAGGTGTTCCATTTAGTCTATATTTTTCCATTAAGCTACATTTCCTTCCCACTCTTCTATTCATTCTTTGCTACGCCCATCTTTCTTCTAAAAGACCTCAAAGCACTACGTGTACTGCTCGATGAAGACCACGAATGAGCCCGCATTAGATACGATGCATTGTTAGAAACGTCTTCGAGAAAATGCATCCCTTTCTATCTCTCTGTGTTGCAGGCTTTTGAGGAACTTGAGGAACTACTAGGGAAATATAACATATGTATCGCCGTCAAAGAAAAGTTGGTGAAGGATTCCGGAGTCGCCGAGGAGGTTGCCTACGATGAAATAGTTTCAAAGTTGCTGACAAAACCGCGAGCGAGAGGTAAAATAAAAATTTAATAAACCGAACAAATTTTACTTATAAAGCAAAGTGTAAAAAACAAAAAACGTTTCTTTTTCATTAATTTTTCTTATTATTAATAAAACAATGTACAATTATTATTTATTATATTAGAGAAAAGTCGTTCATATTGACATAGCTCTTCTAAAGAGTGACATCTCTTTATTTCTCATAAATTAACTATTGCACTTTATTGATACTAATAAAATCATGAATTATTTAGCTAATTAAAGAAATACAAACTAATAATTCGTATATTTGTTTGTTTCTATATCAAATCAGCTAAAAATAAATTCTACGAATGCGAAAATAAAATTCTTACTTTTTCTTTTGCAAATTGCGTAGTAAATAATAGTGACTATATTATTGATAATATTATGTTGTTTTAAATGCTTGTAATTTCCTAAATCAGTTTTATTTATATATATTTTTTTATAGTTTTTTATAATACGATTTTAAATTAAAAATTGGAGTGCAGCGTAAACCGCCACACTTATCTATAAAACAGACGACAGATGAGTTAATTTAATCTTTATAATGTTGCTTTTAGTGTCAAATAGCTCTATTGGAGCTGAAAACAATTGTGCATAAATAGAAAAACTCTCAAAAAATTATCGCGTTACATATTTGCATCTTGCAGAACAGCATAAAATAAATATGTATATAATTCAATAAAAATGTTTTATAATGAAGTGAAAAGATTCTGGAAAATTTTATATACATTCATTTGTAGGTTTTATACAGATAATTTATACAGATAATTCCTGTAAAAGAAAAAAAATAGTAATACGTAACATTACCGCCTACTGTATCAGTTTTGGAGCCCATTTTGTCAGACATTCATTTTTGCTTATGTTACGAAAAAATTAATTATTACAAAATTGCAAAGAGTATTATAAAAACTCTTATGCTATTTGACAGAAGACACTCTCTAATTTGTACTTATATTTTTAAAGTTTTATTTTTACCTTTTGTTTAAGAAATATTATCTAAAAATAAAGTAATATGTCGATATCGATGACTTTTCTCTGTAATATCACATGTCACAATTTTTGACGCTCTTAGAAGTATTAATTCAACATACACGATAAATTTCCTCTCATCCTCTCTCATTCTTTTCTCTTTTAAATTATAAATCTATATATATATCAACTTTGCGAATAAGCCGTAAAATCTTAGCCGACGTTTCTTCGATAATCCGTTCTTGGATGGAATAAATGTCATTAAAAAGGATTTATATTTAAATTATTGTCGCATTCTCATTTCAATAGTCTGTCCATTCATACGATACACCACTCTTCTAGTGGAAGTAAATTATCTTAAAACGCAAACGAATTTTCGAACGCGGGAAAGATACAATTACGAAACAGTATCGTATCGTGGTGACTGCAACAAAGACTTCGATTTTATTCGATCCGTTTCAAATTGACGAAATGGACTCATTATCGAAATGGAAACGCGACTCATTCCAGACAGTACTGTGTCAGATACAATTCGAACTTTGTTGAAAATCTCCAGAACTCGCCTACCTTCTCCACTTCTACTTCGAATTTTCCAAGTGAGACGAACGAACATTAAATCATCGGCTTTCTTCGCAAATTAAACAAACGGATACAATTTTAATTGAATATTTGTACACGCATGTCTTCAATCGATTTATTCACGAAATAACAAACTATTTGCACGTAGATTGCACGTGGGAAAAATTAAATCATCTCTTTTAGTATAATATGTATTTTATGTTAAATAATGTCTTCAAAGCCAGAAAAGGTGACATTAATATTTGTATTTCATTTCAATTGACGGAACGTGTTACCTCAATTACGATATCAGTATAAATTTCCGATATAAAGTAAAGTAAAATAACACATGAAGAGAAAATTGTGATCAGATTACGATCAAATTACGATGTCAGTCTTGTAATGAGCTTATTTAAATATTATCTTATGTTACACAAAGAAATAAAATAAATAAAATCGAACCATATATTTATACATGTCGATAAAATATCAGAATCTTCCGAGGTATATACATATAACTTGTACACTTTAAAAGACAAATCAAATGTGAGATGACAGAGAAACGAGATAATCATCCCGCTAAAGCAAAATAAGAAATGGAAGAAAGTGAAAACGACTGTAAGATGTATAAAAATTATACTGTTGTTACATAAATCTTTTTACATCCGTATATACGAACATAGAAAAGAAGTATAATTAATAACGTTCTCTATTCAAGTTAGAAGAGTAATCTTGTTTCAAGAATATAAGAATTTTGCGACTTTATCTGATGAATAATGCGTGCTTTCTTTGCAGTCTTAAATATTTCATCTATGTAATCTATTCAACATAGTCCTAAACCTTAAGATCCCTCCAGAGGCGATGACTTAGAATATTTTACTTGGACAAATTTTCAGTTAATATTTTTTTATAAATAATTCGCTTCTGAAGAGAGGAAATATTTTTTAAAGAACTAAAATTGAGAGAGAGAGAGAGAGAGAGAGAGAGAGAGAGAGAGCGAGATTAAACGGTTCGTTAATATACTTGTCCAAGAATACTTCTTTCTCTGTACAAGATATTAGGTCAAGAGAGATATATTGAAAAAGAAAGAGAGAGAGAGAGAAAGAGAGAGAGAGAGAGAGAGAGAGAGAGAGAGAAAAAAGGAATATGTACAAAAACCGGAAAATTCCATAAGCAACAAACTGGGTATACAATGTTTATTAACGGAAGTAATTACACTTTTCAATAGGATATGCAAAATTTTTCACGCTCAATTATTTTTATTAGAACTAATAAATAAAATTAATTTACTAAGTATTTTTTAAGTACATTCTTTTCAACAATTCTGTTAGTTATTAAAGTGTTTTTTTGTAAAACGATTATAAAAAGAAGATAAATATCTATAAAATTTTTCTCAAAAGGATATTTTCATCTCTTTGATTCACAGCAATTCAAATTTAAAGTACCCAATTTTATCTAAGAAAGGCATATACGACGTTGGCAAAGAATATATTTTATTGTTTGAGATCTACTATACTTCGTATCTCCTATACTCCGAAGGAAAAAGTATCTTGCGATAAACATCTATTTTATGTAGAATTTCCTCGTAGACCCTTTTATATAACCAAACCATTCTCGACTTTGTAAGGTCGAACTTATGCTTCCTTTTACGTACCCTCATCGATTTCTGCTTGTATAATCTCGATTCCCCCGGGAATCACCGATCGTGACATAAAGTAAAACGGTTCATCGGCACTTTTTCAATGAAAGCTGGAACCCTTCTCATTTGGGGAAAACGAATTTTTGCAATGCTGGTAGGTGATAAAATAAAATCGAATGGTGAAGATTCTTTTATCGCGATATATAAGCGTGAAAAAGCGCTATGCGCAACTTTACAGGCACCTCTCAACTTGTACTGCTATAGGTTGCATTATCTTCGGTTCCGATCAAGAAGTCGCCGGGGTCATGAGGGCGGTCAGGCGTCGTAAAGTGACCGGGATTTTTTCTTGGATTGGAAGCGACGGCTGGAGTGCAAGAGGATTAGTGAGTAACGGTAACGAGCCGGAAGTCGAGGGCACTCTATCGGTTCAACCTCAGGCGAATCCCGTTAAGGGTTTCGAAGAGTATTTCCTCAACTTGACCGTTGAGAACAATCGCAGAAATCCCTGGTTTGTCGGTAAGAGAGTGCTAAAGGATACTGGATCTACGATAAGAGCAAAACTTAGCAAATTCTAGTTTGCATAGCAATTGTAGTTTGCACATGCACGTGGATATGCATATACAGTTGTGGTTGTTAGAAGTTTCTTTATTGTCAATATATTCTAATGAATTTTGGCACGCAAATATAATCTTGCTAAGAGCAAAAGCACAAGGTAGACAAAGTGTGTCGACTATTGTGTCGCTTATGCCAAAGAAAATTCTTGGCAGTTACATAATTCGTCTAAAAATATTTAATTTTTTTAAATAAAAAAACCTACTAAATTCTGGGTAAATTATTTAATTTTAACCAAATCTCTAAAGGCAACGAATTAATATTAATTTTAAGTAGAATATCTATACAAGGCAATAAGCCTAGCATGTTGTCGATGTAAAACGGATTATACTGTTCAAACTTTACATTACATACAAACTTCCAAACGTTTCACAGAATCATCTTTAATGATTAAATGACTTACAAATATTCATATAATGGTCTTGTATTCATTTCATCAGTTAAGCGTAGTTAGATTACAATAAAATTGTCGTGATTCTTCGTAAGAGTATTGAATTCGGAGTGATAATCCATGACAAGTAGAATAAAATTCTTTTACTTTTATGGTGATATAGACTGTAAGGTAAGCGATAGATTATGAATGGAAAAATACTGAAATCCATTGTTCTTACCTTAGAAATGTAAAAAATTGCTAGAACGACAGGAACAACAATTAGATGTTAATAGATTGTTGGACACAGTCGGAATGACATAAAGGAACAAGATAAACAAAATAAAATCAAAGAAGGAGTGATCCAATTAGGAAAGGGGAAAATATTGTCTAATTTAATTGCTGGAATAATACGTCTCTAATAGAAATAGACTTCTGAAAGAAATTCACTTTGCTTAATTCGTTTTTTTTTTTGTTTGTTTAATTGTCGTCTCAGAAGTTAATTTTTTTATTGTAATGTTTCTCGTTATTCAGAACTCTTTTCCAGTTAAAATGATGATTATTATGCTCTTCAACCCGCGTGTTTAGCTGTCGTTTAATTTGGCCAACATACGTGGCGTCACAAGACAAGAGCTCTCATAGCAATGTGTATATTTTCTTGACAAGAAAATATACACATTGCTATGAGACCTAAGTATCCATTGAGTTTTTGCCAGTTTTGAAGAAACTTTTTAACATATTAGGAATTGAAAAAACCAGTCTTAATTATTATATTTCCTTGTAATAGATAAAAATTTCTCTGAGTTCTTTATGAAAGGAAACGTAAACTTTTTCTTTAACAATATATTCCTTGTTTAATTTGTTGTTTAAACGTTTTCTTAAAAAAAAAAACAGTTATTTAGGCTTATATTTAATTGTCGAGAATATGAAAATTAAAAGATAACAATTATCAATGAGACAATTATCAAACTTATCAATGAGACAATTATCAAGATAAAAATTATCAAATTATTAAATATTGTTTCTATGAAATTTTTTCTGTGGAAGAACAGATCAAATAAGAGAATTATTGTGTCCATCATGCCATAAACCACTCCCCTTTTATGTGATAAAGAATGGTGAGAAATAAAAATTCAAATATCTAACGTCAAGAAAATTTAAATTATTGTTCTCACCAATTTTCATTGTGAACTGCAATCGCTCGTGTAACGAATTGAAAATTCTTAGTATATCGTTAAAAGAGTCAAGTGGCAGAGACAAGAAAATGTCATCAATGTATCGTAGATAGAAGGGCAAACATACCGGTATTAGATCTAATGCTCTCAAATCTTCTAAAACCAGATTCGACACAATCAGGGATAGCGGAGAGCCCATAGGCATATCAAAAATCTGTTATAAGAGATACTTATTTATTAAATTTAAACTAAATCGAGTTTAAATACTAGACGTATCGCAAGAAATTCATCTTGTGGGATGGAACTATTATTGGAAATCATATTCCATTTTTTTCGATATGCAGTCAAGTCAGTGGACAAAGTTCGTAAAGTTTGAATTATTTGATTTTATTCAAAATACATTCTTTTAGAGGTAATAGCCAAGCCAGAAATGATTGGTCGGTCGACATCAATCAACGGTGAATTAGCATTGATTCGACGTTGATCGGTCAATTTTTTTGGCTGAGAGCGATTTGAACGTTCAATCAAATCGTAAAATGACTTTTAAAAATTATTTTTGTGATGCTATTGAAAATGCTCGTCACATTGTTTAAATACTGGAAATGTTATTATGACGATATCCTTTCGTATTTTGAGTTTTGAAAATAATCATATCGGAAAATCAAAGCTATGTCGAGTGAATATAGTGAATGATTTAACATAATAACATGATTTTTTGCTAAAAATGAACTGAAGCAACACGATGAGATGGTGCATTGTAATGCAAAAGAAATCAATTGTCTGATATTCGAATTAAATGTACCGAATACTATCTTTATAGAGATGCCTAATTCCTATTCCAATAATCTTATAGAAAATTTTGATTGGTTTATGATGGCTAGCTTCACTTTTTCAATATTTTTTGCGGAAATCGCTGATCTCGCAAGACCTGATCGATTGTCATCATTTATAATGTCAATATCTTTCTACTCTCAAAATGTTCAACTCGTAAACTTATGTACTACTGTGTACGGAATAGACAATCATCCCCATACACAATTTTTATCAATTGAGACATTTCGATAAAAGTTTTACCAAGTTTGAAATAATGTTAGCTCTTTATTCGTAACTCATTTTTCGAAAACTAATAAAACTGTCGCTTAAATTGTCATAACTTAATATCTATTCATCTGAATGTTACAAAATTTTAGCAAATGTAAATTATATAAATGTATTTTTCAAATACAAAATATATACACATTAGAAAGTGTTACGGTTCTTTTTATTTTAAAAAGCTCAATTATTTTTTAAATGGACTTTATATATATAACTGTGCATATGAGTGCGACACGATTTTAATTGTTTTCTATAAACAATAAAAATAAACGACACAATAGTCGGCTGATATTTTGTTTATCAAATGTGCTTTAAGTAAATCGATATTTAACGTTCCCATATATTTATCCTATATATTACGGATGTATTCTTTATTATTAGCTGCTGAACGAAATGATCGAAGCATTCCGCTTATGATATATCCTTACGTATTTTTACATATGTTTCAATTCTCTTCTCTTCGTTAAAATAAAAGAGTTTTACGCGCGCGCATATAATATTTACTTGAAATCACATTCTCATTTTGTATACTGTACGTTGATTTCTTAAAACCTGGTTTCAAGTCTCTCAACGTAAGATTATTTTTAACTTATTCTTTTCTTTTTATTCTTAAAAAAAAGATAATTCTCTATTCTTTTCAAATTCTTAGAAAAAGGATAATTCTTCAAAAAGATAAAGAGTAAATTGAACCGGAAACTTCAATCTAAAGTTAATCTTACATTGATGAAACCGGGCTTAAGTTCCGACAGATATCGAATTATCACATGCTGGAATAAAAAAAAACAATTTCTTATGTTGATTTCAGAATTTTGGGAAGATCATTTTAAATGTCAATATCCAAACGCGCCCCGGACGCCATATAATGTAAATTACACAAGAAATTGCACGAAGAAAGAACGTCTTACCAAACAGAATACAGCTTTCGAAGACCAACTGCAATTTGTTTCCGATGCAGTAATGGCATTCGCTTACGCTTTTCGGTAATTGGAATCTTTTCTGACAGATTAGACCAGTTTTAAAAAATTTTATGTATACCACAAAATTGTAAGAAAAAGGTACTATTCTTTTTCTTTTCAGAGATATGCACACCGATCTGTGCCACGGAAAAGCGGGATTGTGCGATGAAATGAAACCGATTAACGGAACGCTGCTTTTGCAGTACCTGCGCCATGTGGATTTCGAGGGTAAGCTGACAAAGCGTTTTCTTGGAAGTTTTAAAGCGCGAAGATATCTAGTGTGAATAATTGGAATTTATATCGTAAATCGATACATGTTTATCTTTTTGATGCTTTCGCATAGAATAATATTAATGAAAAAGATGATAGGATGTTCCCACTATCGTGATTAGCTACTTATATGTCTCGATCAAGTTTTCATGATACTCATAGGCGATCGAACGACTACGTTTAAGGTCTAAGCGGAGACAAATTCAAATTCGACAAGGATGGAGATGGACCAGCACGGTACAACATCATACATTTCAAGCAAATCGAACCGGGCAAGTACAAGTGGATTCGCGTTGGCAAATACTTGGAAGGCGAACTGCGACTGAACATGTCGGGTAAACTCGTACATTTTCATGTTACGAAACACGCTTGAACGTGTCCATTCTATTCTACAACATCCTATTAAATACAGTACGTTCTATAGTTTCTACATTGTTGTTGTATATGTATTTGTTTTAGAAATCCAATTTAAGCTTGAACATCCTCAGCCACCCGAAAGCGTATGTTCTTTGCCTTGCGAAGTCGGTCAGGCAAAGAAATACGTCGAGGGTGAAAGATGCTGCTGGCATTGCTTTAATTGTACTCCATATCAGGTAACGTGTTTAGATAATTAAGCGCTTGATCTGATTTAATATTTGATTTCTTCATTTTTAAAGAATACAAGTACTATATCCCGAGTTAATAATTCACGAGATAACAGATTTGAAAAGTCAGTATCATATACTGACTTTATTTACTAAAATTTTCGTTACACGTTAAATACGTGTCAAACGAAGATAAAAGATATTTATGCGACTTCTTTATAGTGTGTCCGAATAATTTTATTTTAATGTTTTATACTTCTATCTTTTTTAAATATTTTTCATAGTCACTCATATCGTTGCAACGTAATACGGGAAAAATAATAAGATTCTTTAACGAAGAATAACGAATAATACTTGAACTCAATAAAATGTTTCTCGGAAAAAGAAAAAAAATTGGAACGTTATTGCGAAAAACTGATGAAAAAGAATGTTAACTGAATTATATATAAATGATGTGAATTTGCGAACCGAATTATATTACATAAGAATATCGAATTCAACCGTGTTATATTCTACTCTTCAGAAAAAAGAATTTTATTCTGTTACTCACATAGATACGGCATCCTAAAGATGAGACGCAGTGTATGCAGTGTGAACGAGGTACGCTGCCGGATGAAACACATTCGATGTGTCGGGAAGTTCCAGAGGAATTCCTACGTCCAGAAAGTGGTTGGGCAATAGGTGCAATGTCTTTTTCTGCCACGGGGATGTTGGTAGGTATTTCTACTAGATTAATTTTTCGCAAAATTAATCTTCTAAAATTGAGAGATTTAAAATCCTATATATATATCTCAATTGTATCTCAAATTGCAATAATCATATTATATATTTTATGCCATAGCCGTTTATATATTTGATTTGTGCATATACGTTTTGTGCAAAAAAAAAACAGGTGACATTATTTGTCTGCGGAGTTTTCCTCAAACACAATGATACGCCTGTTGTACGCGCGTCTGGACGAGAACTATCTTATGTTCTTCTCTCGGGAATTCTGCTCTGTTATCTCGTCACATTCACTCTGATATTCAAGCCCACGCACATTGTCTGCGGTATTCAAAGGTAAAAAAAAAAAACCTATAAATCTTTTCGGGTGTATTCCACAAGTTCCGACACGACAGCATTAATCTCTTTGTTCCTGCCAGATTGTTACAGTTACTCCGTAAATTACATTTCTCGTGTACGATCAATGCTACCCAAGTAAGAGTAGCAGTTTTACTAGTTGTTACATGGTTCACGAATCTAATAACTCTCCAACTTATTTTTCTACTTTCTTCTTAATGCAATTTATCATAGTAGTGAGAGTGTAAAAAATTCCCTTAAAACAATATCATGGTGAAAACGGAGTAAAAGTTTAGAGAAAAATAACGTGAAAAAATAAAGAAATCTCTTTGTATATCAAACCAAAATCACTACCAGAAGTACGAATTGTATACAGGAAGCAACTTTTCTTAATTAAATAATTTTTCATTGAACTTTTTGTTAAGAAAAACGGAGATATAATTTCGTCTCTGCTGACAGATTCGCCGCAGGCTTTTGTTTCACGGTAGTATACGCGGCTTTGTTAACGAAGACCAACCGGATCTCAAGAATCTTCAACGCCGGGAGTGCAAAGAGGCCGTCCTTCATATCACCACGATCGCAACTTATTATCTGTTCCGGATTGATCTCCGTGCAAATCTTAATTAACATAGTTTGGATGATTATCGATCCTGCCAGAGCGATGCATCACTATCCTACGATGGAAGACAATCTGCTCGTATGCAACAACTACATAGATACCAGCTATATGATCGCATTTACGTATCCCATAATATTGATAATTGTGTGTACTATCTACGCTATCCTCACGAGAAAAATTCCAGAAGCTTTCAACGAGAGTAAACACATCGGTAAGTTTACTTTTTCATCATGATATCCACTCCTTATTATATTACACATAAGTCATCACATTACACTAGTTATTGTTTACTACATTATTAATTTACACCGCTGTTACGTGCTATTATTTTACAATTGGAAAAAGCTGATAGAATCAATAAAATAACAACAGCACTATTCTTCAAATTTTATATGCGATATGTGTAAATATAATAATAATAATGCATCATAAGAGTATTAAACATTTGTTATAATAAATATAGCTTACAATATATAAAGAAATAATAAACGCAATATTAATCGGATTAAAAATTCAATCATACAATTACAATGCAATTGTATGTAAAAGATGTTTAACATAAAAGATATTATATCTTTCAATTGTATGTGGATAAGTCAATAATAAACCTTTAGATAAATAATAATTAAATTATTAAAAATTTTTAACACTTTAATTATTGAAAATTAAAATTATTTATTTACCATATAATAATGTTTAACGAAAAGAATAAGAAAAGAATAATATTGTTAAGAAATAACATTTCTAATTCAGGTTTAACGATGTATACAACATGCGTCATATGGCTTGCTTTCGTTCCTTTGTACTACGGTACCGGAAGCAACGTTGCATTGAGAATTACCTCAATGTCTGTAACAATCAGTCTTTCTGCATCCGTGACGGTGGTTTGCCTCTTCAGTCCAAAGGTGAAGTTTGACACTTTGAATGTTTATATAGAAACGCTCGCCTTTAAAATGAACGTGATCAAGTATTTAATTATTGTAACTCCTTGTTGAAGTCTCGGATATATTCAGTAGTTATAAATGATGACAAATGATGATCAAGTTAAATTTAAATTAATACAAGCGTGATCTATTTAGAAATTTTAGAATGCTAAAAATTTACATTTGCCTTAATGTTTCTCAAAATATATGTTATAAATGGGACAAGTTTTTAAAAAACGAATTTTAACTTACAATTCTTTTAATGTAAAAAATTGAAGCTGAATTAATTTTTTAATATACAATATCGAATTTTGTTAAATCATTAGACTAATTTTTTAATTTTAATTTAATTTATTATAAAACAATTCATTTATATATGCAGCTGTATATTATTTTAATTCGGCCTGAGAGAAACGTACGTCCAACCGTAAGGGCAGGAAGGCCCAACCCGACGAAAAGTTCGGCGATAACTGCCACAAATGCCTCGAGTATGATAGGACCAGTGACAGCAACGACAGTTTTGACAGCTGCAACTTGCGATCAAAATAAAGCTATCAAGAAACATATCGCGTCCACGATGGACTGCTCTACTCAAAGCGAATGTAAGTACAATCCCCAAGCTCTCTGTTCAATATTTCCACATGAACTTGAATATAATTTTCACGTATTTTTTATTTCTCCATTTACATACTATGTCCCACAAATTATACGCACAGCATCTCTGTATTTTTGTTCGCAGGCTACGAAATGGAAACGAAGGAACGAAAAAACGGGGATTCGCTAACGTGCATTTCGCGATCAACGCAGACAACTATCAATGAGAAAGAATTTGTGGCCGTCGTGACGAGTAATAAAAAATCGCCGGATGTGATCGTGTCCGCGAATAACATGGAATCAATAAATAATACGACAACAACGAAACGAATTAACAACAATGCGAGGATAGGTAATGGACCGCTTTCTCAAAGCGACGTTTCCTTATAGCGGAAGATAGAGCTGTCAACAGAATCACCGGTATTAACTGTTAGTTTAAAACCGATCTCGAAGAATCCCGTTATCGTCTGATTTATTCAACTGTATATATGATAGATCTACGCCAACGTATTTTTCAGCATAACGAGGTAGGCAAAATATTAGTTTTGAAGATTATTTGAAAAAGCAATTAAACACCAGATATCTCTTGTCAGGGTTCGACCGCAAAATAATAACCAGACTCCAAATAAATTGTCGAGTAATACGTACTTAAAATTATTCGTATGATTGGATTAGAGTTAAGTAAATCTGAAGTAGAAGAAATTTATTATACGTATTGTGTGAACGTGCCGAACATCTGTAATCCTTAAGTTTACCCTACGTAAAATGACAAATAAACATAAACGAAGCATAAAAGAAAGAATATTAGAATTAAAGATCGTTTTATTAAATTAATTGTGTAATATAATGTGCGCAACGAAGAAATGTATAATTTATAAGATTATTATAATTTATAATGAATCTCATTTCATCGTACTTACTGTTATTTATAATACAAATACAAAACGTAATTAAATATCAATTTTTCTGGAAAAATCTTTAAAATTATTCTAATAAGAACAAAACTTATTATATAATTTCACTCGTATCTAATAAGTAAAATAGGTAGATATTTAACGGTTTATGCATTTTATTTTGTACCCTTTTATAAAAAAACATTAATATTGATATTATTGACAATTCGACAGACACCAAATATTCTAACATTTCGAAATGCAATATAAAATTTATACATTTTATAATCCATATAATATTCTATTACAAATTTAAAAATTGAATCTTTTTCTTTATTTCAAATTATGACTTAATTTATATTTTCATTAAATTCTTAAACTATTAATCACCTTAAAGATAAGTACTTAAAAAAAAAAACCTCTTGAGATCACTTCAAACTTTCAATATTTTGCTTTATATTTTTATACATTATATATATACATTATATATTAACAATTGCGAAAAAATTCTGTATTTATTATCTCTTTAAATTCACAAAATCTCAATGTCTGCATTATCTCAACATTTCTTGTCATGTAATATGCTATCATAAAAATGTTTAAATATGATTCAATATAAATAAAAAAAAATTATCTTTGAAAAAGAATATCTTCTAATATATTTACGAGGTAAATGTAATTTAAGAATATTTTCATTTATTAGATAATAAATTAATAAATTTAAAAAAAAGAATTAGCATTAAGCATAGTGTTCATATTGCTACATAAGTTACATCTAATCATTGTAAATATATATATTTGTAAACTTAGAGATAAATTTAATGCGCATTTCATGCATCGTTTGATTAAATGAAATGTGAGTGCATTTTAGACGTATAATATATTAGGCTAATACTATAATATTAAATTTATTGTTTAGGAAAATTTTCTGCAAACTATAGGAATTGCTCTTTGTAGAAAGAACATGCGCAAATTGCACAGTATCATAATAGTGCATATTTGATTTTGATTATTATCAAATGTGATTTTTATCATTATCAGAATTCAATTAAATGTATTAGGTGTAGTAAAAAAAAATCCATTATTTTTCTATTCAATTTCATGCAAAAATAATGGATTTCTTTTTACTACACCTAATATTATAAAACAGATTCTTATTGATATGAGAAAGACTGTGTTAATTTTATATAAGATTAGATGTATTCCATTCGCGTTAAACGTTTCTATACACTGTATTAAAAAATCTATTTTATATTTTGCTGTGAAAAACTTTTAACACTGAATTCGATTATTTACAATGGCCATCAATTTATCTGTGATTTATTTGTATATATGTCAAATATAATCAATTGATGCATATTTGTAAATCATTAGATCATATCACTATACATAAAATATCTCAAATTCTTTGCACATACACGAACATTAATATGAGTACAGCTGTGTAAACTGTACTGCGTAAAGATATAATAAATAATATGTTAACATTTTTCTTTTTTTATCAGACTTTGAATATACATAAATAAGTCTGACAATTACAATTTAATACATATTCACATTTGTATCGCGCATGCGCATTCGCTGTATGATTTTTAATTTTAATAAGAAAGATAAAATTTCAGTTTTAATAAAATAACATAAAACTAGAAAACTATTGAAAACGAAAGAATAAAATTTAGCACTCGCGTATTATCGTGTCAAAAGAATATTTCAATGTGTACATTTGTTATACATTGTGCACTTTATTCAAACAATATTTAACATATTCACTGCCTTCGTATCCGAAACCGACTCTCGATGTGATTCCGCTGCTATCACTACATAAAAATAAGTGTTCATTCTTTTAATTTTTTAAATTGGTCTTTTGATGTTATGCATATAACGATTTAGAAATTGAAAAGCATCTGATACGCGGGCAATGGATATGTTAAAATTTATAAAAATTAAAATTATAAATATAAAAGCCAATATGAAGGAAAACATTCCTCGACAAGTATTTACAGTCATATGTACGCATGTATGTATATATATATAAATACATTATAGATAGATAATTGTACATACGCATGTAATAATAATATCGTATATATAAATAAGAATGTGTTGTGTAGCGTTCGCGTAAGGAACCAATTTAATTATAATATCCTTTTGAATTATGACAAAACTGCGTGAGTGATTATGCGACGTATAAATTCCGAATACAATGCACAAGAACGCAATGTCAAAAATAATATATATTATAAATATATAC
>NW_017259459.1:1929197-1929697 GCF_001594045.1 Atta colombica
TCAAAATGAAAGTTAAAAATAAAATCGACGATGTAATTGCTGTCTACTATTTCTCTTTTCTAAGACGAATTTTTATGGAAAAAAGAAAAACACTTTAGTTATCACGATTTTATTTTTCTTGCGATTTACAATAAATGTAAGACAATTCAAAGATATGGTATTTATTTTTAAAACAAACTACAAAGGTTACAGGAGAAATGTTTGTTTTCACATTTCAAAACATCAAATTCACAGAAAGGAAGAAAGAGAAAGAAAGGGGGAAAAAAGAAAGTGACAGAATCCGAACGACTTGGTATGCCACAAGATTTCACCTAATTCATTTTCGGCTATTCCCAACTTGTCCCATCGACCATTAGAGGATCAGTAGCAAATCCTGAAAATCCCGATTAGATGTATAATTGATGACTTATATTTTAAACCATAAAAATATGTGTACATGTGTGTGTGTGTATATATATGTTACACACATATATACATGTACAAATATATATATATATATA
>NW_017259459.1:1929797-1941109 GCF_001594045.1 Atta colombica
CTTCTAAAACTTCATTTGAATAATTGACATCACTTACATAATTTATTCTCTTTCACAATTCGTAATTACATTTAAAACAAAAAAAAATACAGAAAATGCATTTACGATACGAATCGAGAAAAATTGAAAACATAGATGTAAATACAGAAATTTTTCATTAAATATATAAAAACACAGATACCTTCTACCCTTAAAACAGCAATATAGTTTTATGTCGACCTACAATATTGCACACCTACCATTTATAGTAATTTTTAAAGCCTAACCTAACATGTTTTTTAGTAACTTACGTTATAAACGTGAAGGAAAGAGAGAGCATCAAGGGTAATAAAAAAATAGAAAAAGCCTCGCTAAAATATATTATCTTTTTATTCGAATAGCAATTACAACGCTTTAACGGACGACTGACATTTTTTTTTGCTAAGCTACATCAGTGGCATACCTTTACAATTTTTTGAATATACAATTTTCTTCAAACGACCTCTCGGACTAGTTACGCATTCCGTCAGTAAATCGTTTAGCGACTACAAATCCTTACAAAATGAGAATCTGTAAAGTCTGAACGCAAACAGTACGAACGGTACTATTGTTGGAAGTACACGTAAGCCAACTCGTCACAATGGGCATACCGTTTTATGTGATAACTGGCAATGGGTAGGCACGTATGCATTGATAAATATGCAATACACGTTGCATTATTTATCAAATTCATCTAGAGAATCGTCAAATCCTAATTAAATTCTTCACGCCCTACAAACACAAAACATGATGTCTTTGGTCTAAAAAAAATAAACAGGGATATATTACAAGAATATTCAAGCTTACCTACAAAATTATCTTTGTCACAAAGAAAAGATTCATTGTATTTTTTTTTTTTCAAATGCTCGATGTAAAGACAATCATCACACGTTACGTATACCTCATACATATTATTACTTTGTGTTTAATGTAAATAAATAAATAATCGATTCCGTAAATAAATGCTAAATTTTATGCTAACAGTACTGAAATCCTTTATACAGTAAATACTAGTCATGATATTTAAAATGATCACAGTAAAAGTATGAAATCTATTGATCTTTCTACATTTTCCGCTAAACATTTGCAGTTATTAAAGTGAAAATTTTTATTCAAATGTTATATTCGGTTTTTCTAAAAGACTTCTTATACTGATGTGTGTCAATAAATCAATCTTACAAATGTATTTTGATAAGAAAAGTACTCTTAATTTTATTTGTTATTATAACATTGAGTCCATAAATGTGTCACTAAATCAAGATCTCATACATATTTGACATATACAATTCGATGCTATATATTTAGAACACGTTGTATAAAATATTATTTTCCTACTTTGTTTTAAAAGTGTCTACAAACTCAATATTCAGATACATAAAGGATTCTCGATTCAGCATTTGGGTTATACTTTATATATAATTAATAAATTCGTTTCAATGTTGAACTTCTCATTCATAATCTTTTCATTCATCATTCATTTCACAATCTAAAAAAAAAGTTGACACAAGAGTTCGATACTTTTTCCATACATACGTTCCAATTCAATTTTAATAGCCGCAGTTTAGCCACGATTTGTAACAAATTCGAAGTATAATATCCGACTCAATGAACGGATGAACAATGAGAAAAATATGCATTGCGCAAGAAAAGACTAAGTTTATGTCTTCCAAAACTTACCACTGACTTTGATACATTTGACTTTCTGTAACTTCTTCTTTTCTGAGAGTACTGGCATGGCTTCTCTACCCGCTTCGCTTCCTCCTGCACCAGAACTACCACCAGCAATATCAGCTTCTTGAATGCCTCCACCTCCTGCTTGAGCGGCGAGGGATTTCTTTATATTAGTAATCTAGCAACAAGAAAAAAAAACATTCATTATGGATGAAATTAATTTTCTAATGTAAAACTATTTAAAAAAAATAAAATAAAGAAATGTAACTCACATCTCTCTGTATTCTTTCTTTATGATAAGTAGCCTTTTGTTTCTCGACATTAGCTCTAGATATTTGCTGTTCGATACAAGATAGAACTGTATCGCACGCTTCACCCCAGGCAGCTAATGTCTCTGCTACTACACCGGTATCACCTGGCCGAACATCTCGTCCTAAACCAGCATAATCTACTTCTAACTGTGAATTTTTCTGATCTAACTTTCCATGGATTATATCGGCATATATTGCTTCAATAATCAAGTCCTCCAGATCTCTAACATTCTTTATGTCTAACTCTTCCAATAATACCGAGTAGGGTATACATTTGTTTTTCGTGGCTAGAGTGACAATTGTGAGATGCTGAAGCTTCTTTTTTTGCGTAGGAGTTAACTCTAATACTTTCTCTTTATTCTCCAGATAATCTTTATAGGTGCCATACGCAAATAGATTCAAAGTATTCCAATATTGGACATAAGGACCGTTCTCTAATTCTTTGATGTTTGGCATATCCAATAATTCGCCAAAAACATGAACGCCAGGCGTTTCGACGGCTTGCCTTATTAACTCTATGGCGGCGGCGCCTTTCGCAGTTTTTGCAAGCAGCACGAACTGCTCCAAAGGATTATTAGCTGATTTTTCAGCGGTATTTCCACCTGTCATGGTGACTCCTAATAAATAATATTTATAAATAAAAGAGATCTCATGCGCGAATAACGATATGCCACAAAATATGTATATGTACTGTTAATGACGATAGATAAAATCGCCAATAAACTACTCTGGAAAAAAAAATGTCCTTTCTTCTTAGTATAATAAAGCTTTAGTAAACAGAATGCTCGTACGATCGTCTGGTCGAGGTTAGGAAACAGACGCGTTCGTTCCACACATCAACGACAATCGAAAGTGCACGCGTCGTGGGAACACAGTCAAACGCTTGAGAATAACTTGAGAAACTCACTTCTTCGTTATTGTATTGCTACGAATATCGAAGCTAATCGAAACCTCTTTCTGACACTATTTCAAACTTTCGGGGGCTTCAAATCGCGGTGTAAGAAACAATCGGATTTGTCAGCCATGGCCTGAAGCAATTGTGTGTGGGAGTTAGGAGCTGTTGGGGGAGTGAGTATTTTTACGCATGCGTGAATCCCGCGATTGCTGTTTGCGCCGGAAATACCGGAGTGTAAACTATGGAGGTTAATGGAGGCGAGAGACGAAACAGGATACGAGATAGACGAGAGAAATGAGAGATCTCCGTAGTCTTTTTAGTCGATCCTCGCAAACCGACTCGAAGATTCGCTGTCCAAGTGATGCCGCAAATAGCGAGTGACGCATCAATGAGAACGGATATGGTCTACTCCACGTAGTGAGAAATGGTTTGAGGTTAGGTTCCGTTCGAACCGCGACACGTGAATTATCGATTAGACGTTTTTCATATTTAGCGTGACCAAAACAATATCGCGGCGGATTGCGCGTCTTTAGATGCAACAATGGTGGAGAACGGACCGGCGTTCCGTAGGTTAAGTTTTCACCGGAGTTCTCTCGACGTTGTGCCGCCAGTGAACGATATCCGAGAGGAACACTGACTCGACGAAGATGAGCCGGCTATGGAATTATTTGGTATTCCAGGCATGGATGTCTTATCTGATGGCGGCCGGCCTGCTGGTCTTCACCAGCGGTTTCCTCCTAAATCGCGTCTCCCGACCAGAACGGGCCGATTGTACGCAGTGCACGACGGCGGATGATTGCGACGCGACGGACGTTCTCCAGAACACGGAACATGCCGCCAAAGTATGTCTGGAACGCAGAGCGCGGGTCGTACTCTTGATCGTCGATGCGTTGAAATACGAATTTGCGGAGTGGTATGAGGACAATGCTGCTGCGTCTTCTTATCATCGCAACAAATTACCTGTGATCCACGAACTATTGCAGAAATATCCTTCGCACTCTCGTCTGTACAGATTCATGGCCGATCCACCTACCACAACCATGCAACGCCTAAAAGGTCTCACAACAGGCTCCTTACCTACTTTTATAGAGGTGGGATCGAACTTTGCTTCGGAATACATTCAGGAAGACAATCTCATTGACCAAAATGTCGCTGGAGGCATTGTTTTTATGGGGGACGACACATGGATCAATTTATTTCCGGATAAATTCATACGGCAGTTTCCATCACCATCATTCAATGTCTGGGATCTGGACAGCGTAGATAAAGATGTTCAGTATCGTATCTTCTTCGAGCTGAAAAAGAAAGACTGGTCGCTACTGATAGCACACACTCTCGGGATTGATCATTGTGGACATAAGCATGGCATGCAACATCCAGAAATGACGAGGAAATTGAATGACACAAATACGCTTATAAAAGAGATTATAGCATCTTTTGAAAAGGACATGATACTCTTTGTTGTTGGCGATCATGGTATGACTGAGACTGGAGATCATGGTGGTGATAGCTCCAACGAAGTCGAGGCTGCAATGTTTGTTTATTCAACGATTCCGCTGTTGAAAGGATTTGTGATTAATGATGGCAATAGTGTAAATCAAATTGATCTTGTTCCTACTCTGGCGTCGATCCTCGGCACACCGATTCCCTTTTCTAATTTAGGATCTGTAATCCTTGATTGTTTGCCAAGTAAGATAGAGGAGGTAGCTGCTGGTCAATTATTGTATCCATTACATTCTCTATGGAGGAACATTGCCCAAACGAAAAAATACATAGAGATATATTCTGCAGATACATACTTGTTTTCAAAAGAGCAGCTGCAGCATTTACATTATATATATAGTCTTCTCTCTGAGCGAGTTAAGCAAGTTGATAGTTTTGAAAAGTTAGAAGCATTTATTCGGGATACCAAAGGTTATTTTAAATTATTGAAGGACACATGTTCCGAAGTATGGGTCCAATTTGATTCTGGATTAATTTCCAAGGGTTTACTTTTGATGTTTTGTTCCTTATTTTTCTTTTATCTGTTCATCACTGGTATCCCTGAAAGTCGTATGTGTGATATATTTAAATCTTCATTTTTGCAATGTGCCATCATAGCAAATTTAGTTACCGCGGCAATTACCACGTGTTTGTTTTTGTTAAATATTTTAGAGGAATTGAGGAATACAATTTTTTTTGTCACTGGCGCAGTTTCTATTGGTTTATTAGTTATAGTAATCGCTCAAAATTGGGATGTCATATCGATGTGTTGGTATGATCATCGTCGAATGAAGCTGTTGACCTATGTAGCTAGAATAATACTTCTTCTAACGGTATGTGGACTTTTCTCTAACAGTTACATAGTCGAAGAAGACAAAGTCTTATCTTTCCTGTTTGTTACACTTGTATGCCTGCTAATATTTGACCTGAGAAAGAACGATTCTGATAGTACTACCGAGAGAAGGACAAGATTCACTTCAAAACCAATAAAATCAAATTTCAGAACAATTGTACTAATTATCGGCTTACTAGCATGCGCCTCGGTGAGACTATCGCATTATTTCTGGCGCTGTAGAGAAGAACATCTACAACGGGAATGTTCTATATTTGCAACTGGAAAAGTTGGTTGGTCCACAATGCCAAATAACTGGGAGCGTGCTCTACTCGCCGTTTTACTCGCTTCAGTCATCCTGGCATCATATGTAGTGATAGTTAGATTATGGTTGCAAAGTTGTGGAAATCTCACAGGCTTTGCTCCCAGCGTCATAGTAGGGCAGTATTGTCCGGTAATTGTAAGCGTTTGCATGGGTTGCTATTGGATTTTGCAAAAGCTTCCGAAGTTTGTCAAGCCGAAACTCGCACTATCCTGGGAGATCAATACGCTACCTAATGTGGTTTACTTTTTCTGCGTCCTCGCGATTCTCGTTCTCTACTATCGTCCGCTTAGTATATATTTGCTGCCAAAGAAGAAGGAATCCATCGACGTCTACCGTGATGAAAATATAGTGCCTCGATTATTCGAAAAGATAAAAGACTCCATTTCCCGCAAACGAATAGATACCGATGAACTTCCGGTCATTTATGGTTTCGGGACAGCCTACAGCGCTGCATTTATCTCGTTAAGCGTATTCCTCACACTTTTGTACGCATTATTATTAGGAGATACCCTGTCGCCTGGTACATTTTTGATGTTTACAACATGTGGTTGTATATTGGGTTTATCCGCGATAGAGAGATACAAAAATGCTAATAATATTTGTAAGTATACACACTAAAATTATCAGTATATATTTAGATCCTTAATTTTTTTCTAATACTTTATTTTTATTTTATACAGCTGAATTAGTTGACGTATCGATGCCTGTATTACTTTGCTGGTTCTTACTAGCTGAATATTTTTTTTATGGAACTGGTCATCAAGCAACGTTTCCTACCATTCACTGGCATGCTGCCTTTGTAGGAACTGGTGGTCACTTTTACGGAAATTTAGTGTCAGCAATTCTAATCGGTGAATATTATTACGGCTTCATTGAAATTTTTATTGACTAAAGTTTTTTAATAAAATGTTCTTTTTTCAGGTATTAATACGTTTGGATCGCATATTTTACTAGGTGCAACATTACCATTATTAGTGGTCGTGCCATTTACATTGCATCGGATATTTCCAAAATTTCTCAAAGCAAAGTTTTTCGATGATATAAAGAGAGGTGAACTTCTCCTGTTCGAACAAGATTCTGCTTTTCACGCTGCAATTTTTGCGATTGCGGGGAAGTACACATTGCTTCACGGAATTCGAGTATGTTGCTGTTATTAAAATATGTATAAGACATTAAAATTTAGATTATTTTGCTTTTCTCTAAAATAGTTTAAAAGAAATGTGTGCATTCAGATATGTGTATCATTCATTAATTATTTATTTTCCAGACTTTCGGCAGCATGCTCGCAGCGACTATACACTGTCGGCATTTAATGGTTTGGAAGATATTCGCGCCAAAATTAATATTCGAAGGATTAGGATTCCTGGTAACGTTGGGTAGTATACTAGCATCGTTTTACATGGTATTCCGTATTGATCAACAAATGGAATATCTTATCACTAGAGTCACAAAAGGCAGATGATAGTGACTCACTTTTAATGGAGTATAGTACAATCAATAGCAAAGTACCAAAGTCGTAAGAACATTTTGCTTTTGCGATGAATCTGAAAGTTGCTCGTTACTTACGAATATAGATTTGTATCTCTAGCGATTCGAACCGTTAAGATATGAAATGGGCAACGTACAAGTCTATACTTACCACGATACTGCCAATATTCCACAATTTTGTATGAAAGTGTAACAAGGGTAAAAATGAAATCAGGTATATCTAGCGAGTATTATAAATAACATTTTTCGTACCGAAGAAACTCTCTCCATTTCTTCGATTTGATATTAATGTTAGATAATAATGTATACTTCTTCTCTAGAACGCTATGTCGCGTAATCAAACTGATGCTTCCTAACACACTAACGCTACCCTGCGTGCAATGCATTGCTGATTGACGAACAAAGCAACGCACTTGATGCAGGATTGCGTCCGTGTGTCGCGGTCTGTCTGCGTGACTGATGGGCACGTCAAGTGTATTACTGCTATTATTAGAATATGATTAAATAGAAAATAGATTAGATACTATCACAGAAAGAGCATTCATCTTTCATATCCTTCAGTACATATACATAGAAAAAGTACAGTGTATTGCGATTAATGAAGAACAAACGATACAAATAAATCCAGCATTTTAGATTCGTTTTTTGTAAATGATATCTCAATATTATGTATCGCAGATAATTTTAAATGATTCTGTAATATTGTCGTTTCTCTTTTATCTTCTGCCAAATATATTTTATTGGAAATAATCGATTAGTATTGTACACGTTTACTTATACTTTTTGGATAACAATTTTAAAGATTTTTCATTGAGAACTAATCATGTAAATATAGTGAAAGAAATATTCCTGCTGACTGAGTGGCCTAATGGTGGTTATGATGGTGCCTACGATCTTGATACTCATTCTTGTGATACTGCATCCAATCAGCCCATTTGTTTGAGTTTCCGTAAGTGTTAGTCCCCTACGACAGATGAATAGCCCGCGATATTCATAATTCAGAGACATTTTATACATACTTAACTGTAATTAATACTTTGAAAGCCTGGAGCTTGAGAGTTAGGCAATTTAGGCATTTGAATCTGAAAACAAATGAGGTTATTATATTTTATAGTTTCTCGTGCGAATATTACTCGATTAAATAGAGAGGAAAACAAACACGATTTTCGATCTTCGACGAAAAATGTTAAGTAATTTATAACTTCCTGTTTCCTGTTATTGAATGCAATAATTTTGTACATAGGCTTCCAAAGTATTATAGTTATACTATTACACCACTCATATTATAACATAAAATTGTGTGTGTGTGTGTGTGTGTGTGTGTGTGTGTGTGTGTGTGTGTGTGTGTGTGTGTGTGTGTGTGTATATATATGCACATTGCCTTGCATTAAATTATAAAATATTTTATTGTTTCGTTGTTATAATATTTAATTTAACTTTCTTTCATGATTTCTTAATAAAATCGAATAAATAAATAGAGTTTGTAAGAATAGATTTAAGAAATGGTAAACACATTAAGAATCATCTCTGATACTAATATTTCTTTTTTTATATTATTGATTCAAAGAAAGATTCTGTACATTTTATAGACGTCGTATTTATATATTAAAAAAAGGAAAAAAATGTAAAGCATTGAGGTTAATGATAACATTAAAATAATATAATTCCAAAATAATAATAATAATAATATGTAATTACGATATAATAATAACTGAAACATTTTTTAAGAAAAGAGAAAATAATATAAATCAATTAATAATTGTTGTGTCCAAGTAATATAGCATTTATTGAATATATAACATCAATTATTGCATATTATTTTTAGAACTGTAGTAACTGAATTTCAAAACTTTCCAACTCTTTTTTTTATTGTAATTCAAGATGCTTTCCATTATGAATTGTAACAAATTACATTGTTATAAATTGTAAGTTTTAATGAGAAATATTATATGTCACATTTTGCTATATATAGCAAAATTTTTATGTGAAATTGAATTTATGTACTTTTATAATTAACGGTTCAAACTTTTTTCTCTCTTAATATTTTAATTAATTATCACTAAAATTACTTATCTTTCAAAATAAAATCGCACTTACCAGCAACTTGATTCCTCCTCCTTGATGTCCAGGCGTAGAACCTCCTCCCGCTTGTACAGACTCTACTGAACCTGTAGGTAGACTTTGATAGCCCTGATGCATCTGCATTTGTACACCTCTCCTATATTGGCTATGATCATGCCGATCATTATCGTTTTCATATCCGAAATATGGTAGTGAGTTATCGTCTAATTGCCGTTTTACAGCCGAACTCTCAGGATAAGATACCCAGAAAGATGTTGGTCCTTTGGACAAAGCTCTGCTCATTATAGAATTTTCTTTGATGAGATCTGCTGAATAAGAAGTTGGATAAGAAGTTGAATAAGAAGTCGGAGCACTGTTCACAGTGGATATTTTCTTCAGAATGGCATTTAAGAGAGTGTTATTAATCGGTGAAGCTCCAATTGCACCATTAGCTAATGGAATCTTCGACAATTCCGGATTATCTAGTGTGCTAGCATTAGTTGCTATCGCGTTTTTTGCAACCACACTGATGTTTCTTTGCAGCTCCGTTAGCATATCAAATACTTGGCTAAGTGTAGTCATTCTCTGCTGGAACGGAAGCGTTGGATCGATTGTTGGCTTCGCAAAAGGAAATGCATCAGAGAAAGGCTTAAAAGGTTTTTTTGCCTTAGCGACAGCGGCTGTCGCACTCTTTTCATATGCGATCAAATCATTTAAAGTCGCTATCATATCGCCTTTTAAATTACCAAGCTCTGACAATATCGTATTGACAATTATATCTTTAGCAGCTGCAATAGATGACGCATCATCTAAGGATCTTGCGATTTTGTCCGATGAATTATCGTCGAATTTTAGAGATCTCAGAAAATCACTTTTTGTGTCTGAATCATCGCTTGCTTCTAGTGCAGTTACATTTATACTGTCAAATAGTTTGTCCAGGAAGTCAGATACCTTCTGGGTATACTCGGTTGGGCCGGGAATTACAGAGGACGGTATCCAGAAACTAGGAGGTACAATAGTGCTTTTCGGTATAGGTACTTCGGTTGTTGATGCTGGAGTGCTAGTGGCAAGATTTTTGAAGAGCGTGTCCAGGAATTCTGATTTCTTCGAAATGATCGCACTTGGATCCATCACTGGGCCAAAAGAACTACTTGGTAATCCACCTGGTCCGAAAGGTCCGAACATTCCCGGCAAATATTCCTTTGGCACACCAGCGGCTGGTTTTGTTGCCGATATACCTTCTATTATCTTTGGATAAGATGATGAGCCTGGAATGGTATTAACGTTTTCTGCGGAAGAAGGTACTTCTATGCTTCTTCTTCTTCGGGAGAAAGATGCTTTATCCATAAAATCTGGCATTGTTTCTGATGAAAATGGTGTAAAGGGACCGAATTTTTGACCCGTTGGACTTATCGAACCCATGGAACCCATTGGGCCGAACTTTGGAGCAAACGGACCAAACATACCGCGTTTATACATATTGTTACCATCAATAATTTTTTCTTTATCATCTTGTAGCATGTCTCGTTTATTAAATAATGCATTTGCACTATCAACATTATCTGAAGGCAGTCCACTTACGCCATATGGAATGATCGGTTTGGTATCTGCTACGTTATATGCAACTGGTCCTATACCGCCGAACAAGTTACTCAGCATATCTGTCTTCTTAGAAATAAACGCCTTTGGATCGACAAACTTCGGCATAAATGAAGATTTTGGCATGTAGGGTACAGATATCGTGTCTATTCCTCCTGGAGGTCCGAGAGCTCGCGAATAAACTACGAATTACAAAATAATAAGTTAATATAATATCTAATATCATTATATATATTATCTTTTATCTGTGCAAAAGAATATTAAGGAATTAAAAAGCATTGACAAGAAATCTACATTTAAAACTGAATGTAAAATTATTAAATTTTTGTTCTTTTTTATAGATACTCGTTTATAGATAATCTTAAAATATTTTTTATATATTTTTTTTAAATAGAAAATAATTACGTAAGTTTCCCTGGTAAAGATTTTTCTTATAATTTTTATATGAATTGAAACATTTTATATAATAAAAATATAAAAAAATTCTCAATCAAATATTTGGAAAGTTTATATCTCAGAATTTGTCATATATGTGAATTTTGAAATATTCTGAGATTTCTCCATAAGTAAAAAAAAAATTTTTTTAAGTTTTTAGATTTTATAATTTCACCAGAAATTATATTTATAAAA
>NW_017259459.1:1941209-1942417 GCF_001594045.1 Atta colombica
AAAAATTCTGAAAAATTATATAAAAAATTCTCATTGAGAATTCTCATCTTTCTGAGAAAAATTTTCATCGGAGTTCTTATTTGGAATTTAATTTTCTATTTTGCATTTGACACCAAGATTATTTGAATTTGAATTTAGAAGACATTTTGAAGATAAAGAACTATTTTTTTTTTAAATGAATAGCAAAGTTCTCTTTAAATATATAATTAATAATTATCTGTATACAAATAATTTCTTTATATACTTTATATAGAGTAATAAAAAGAACTTACTTGGTTTAGATGCAAAGTTTGTCCATGGTGCTCCAGGTGGAAGTGCCACAGTTAAACTGGCAACGAATGCCAACAGGCAGATGGAAAGTAGAAGTGCTTTCTGTTGGGACATTGTACTGAGTAACATGGTCCATGTCATGAACTCGCTTTTATAATAACCATTGACTAATAATCCTTGCAAAGTCTCCAGGATTATCTACATGCATGGAGAATGTTGCGGCCCAAGCTCCGCAACGGAGCCTTATTAAAATAATCCACTCGCCATATGTAGAACTTGCAGATGTGTTTTAATTAACCGAAACAATTTCCTCTCAGAGAGAAATGCCATTTCCTTCTTAAAAGCGTAAGTATGTCTATTTTAAACAGTGGAGATAATCGTACTTTCTTAACGAAAGAATATCAAATAAAAGATAAGAGAAATTACTGCATTTAACATTTAAAAAATATATAGTTGTAATATAAGAGAAATTAATTTTTTTCTTTTCAAAGTCACTTATTTTTCTGTTCACTACGTATATAAATAGCGCATTTTACGGATGCGATCGGATTTTAGTCATTTTACAAATGAGCCATGTATATTACATCGTCAGCTGTTTTCAATAATGGAAATACTTCAATTATTTCACAAATACCTTATTTTGACTCATCGAATTTGGTAGGATACCTAAAGTCGTTATAAACTATTTATTACTCTTGAATCTTACATTATTACGAGTATGGATTTTGAGCAGCGTGAGTAATACATTTCAATATAATTACCCAACATACGAATAATAGTTGCACAGATTGTGGTTATTAATTCCATCGTATATATTTATATGATTATTTATCATGGTATTTTACAGTTGTAAATGGAAATTATTTGATAAATATTATAAAATTAGATTAATTTTTTTAGAAGTTTTACATATATAAAATAATACAATTATTATTATT
>NW_017259459.1:1942517-1959941 GCF_001594045.1 Atta colombica
AATACAAACGACACTGATCCTATTGCAGCAGCAATAGATTTTTCATCATTATATTCAGCTATACATCATGATTACAAGGGAAACAACATTTCGAATATAATTACGCAATTATTGCATATATATCAACCAAAAGATGGTATCAATACATATGAATATGTGCTGAGAAAAGTTCAAGCTTTACTAGAAGATTGTGGTTTCCAAAAAAAGCATCTATTGCTTTCAATGATTCCTCCTCCAGATAATACGTCAGACCAAATGATTAAAGAAGTGTTTCGTACAATTACAGGTTTTACTAAAATCAATCTGCAGGAAAAGTAAGCGATCTCTTTACACAGTACAATCTTTATTATATAATTGTATATCTCATATTATTACAATATTAGCAGCAATACATTTCAAAATATATCTGATATTAAAAATATGGATAAAATAACGGATATTTCATCACCAAAGCAAAATTTGTTATGCGATAAAAATATGTCGAATTTCAAGTCGTCGCTTTCCGAAGCTTTTCCTTTCCGAGGTTTTTCCGAAAGCGAGATTTCTATGATTCCCAATCATATAAAAAACGTAATTCATTTTAACAGATCCATATAATGCGATTTTTCATTCATTTGTAACTGATGTCAATTTAAGTTCTACATATTAATCAATAGGCAGTTTCATCAAATCATCTAAATAATAATTCGAAAAATTGGCTGGAGAGAAATAAGTATCAAATGCCATCTTATCGACAATATCTACTTAATAAAAAGTATTATGTACCGGCTAGAATTAATATGCATAATAATACCATTGCTGAATCACACCCTTGTCACTTGTCTCAAACGGTATATAAAGTTTGTTAGAAGAAAAGAGAAATAAAATAAACGAAAAAAGACATAAATAAAATAATTACAAGATATTAATACATTTTAGGATACATGCTCCACGAAGACTAGTAACAATACTGAGATAATAGATTTATCATGCGCGCAAAATAAGATTCCCCAACAATTTAATGATGTTAAATACAAATATAAAAAATATGAAGATGCATTTGATAAAAATAAAAAATCTGGCATTTCACATATGATAATCGACATTAGTCAAGACGCAACAACTAAACAGACAATTAAAGATGAGATATATAAAATGGATGTGTGTTGCGATGAAGATCAGAATATTATCATAAGTGTATGTAGATAAAATATAGGGAATTTTAGATTAATTTTAGTTTAGAGCAGTTCTAAAAATAAAATTAAATTAATTAAATTTTAGGCAGACGATCTTTTACCAACACCTAATGATAGACTTAAAACAAGCTTGAACAATTTTTTAAAACGAGCGCAAGAAGGAACTTTCGTTGGTAACATTATTCATTACATCAATGCCTTTAATATATTTTGTAATTATAGATAATATATAAAATTACAAAATTTCTCATGTATGCATACAGAATCGACCTTTCCACGCATCATATCGCATCCACAGGGCTTCTTGAATTTGGTATGTTTTACATCGAACGACCCAAAATCTGAAACATCACCGAAAGTTTTAGAAGATTTTACATCTAATATCTCAAATAGTGATACCAATAGCTGCTTACCTTTAAACAAACAGAACACAAATATCAATATACAAAAAAATCAAAAAGAATCGATTGAAAGGAGAAAACAAAAAGCTATTACTTATGTTAATGAATTGCAAAAGAAACATAATTCTCAAGAATTTAATAAAATAATTAAATTACAATTACAACAAAATAATTTAGATTATGATATGGAAAAGAAAGCGACTACATTTGAGTGCAAAGATAATACGGAAAAATCAAGACACGGGTAAATGTGTTTATTTTATCGAACGTCTTAGTCACACGTACAATGCCAAATAATAATAAAACGATTTCTAATTTAGATGCGAAACGGTAGAATCAAAATCGGATAATGTAAATTCTGCAAATAATTTTCAAGCTCGTTCAATGTCTGAACTAGCTGCATATAAGAAACGATATTATGACACGTTATTAAAGGCTCAGAAGGCGAAAGGTTAATTTAAAAAATTATATTACATATGTATATATATTTAAAATATTCTGTTAAGCAATCCTTCAGATATACTTCGGTGTACTTTGTATGGAATACAATAAAATATTGTGTTACTTAGACATAAAAAGTGTTAATAAATATATTGATTACTTAAATTTGTTACAGTTGCAATATCGAATTCTTTAGCGTCTCCATCGGGTCATTTAATAGCCTATGATGATCCGTATTATTCAAATTACATATGCCAGCAGCAACACTTGCTTCACCAACAGCGTCATACGACAGTGAGACCGCAATTTCCGGCATATCCGACGGATCTATCCGGATTATCGAGTGTACACCGTGATCAATACAGTTGGACGAAATCCATCTGTAAATATTTATTACTAAAGCAATTAAGACTTCAACGGCAGGTAAGAAGATATAGAGACATAAGATTATTCTAAGGTATATTTACTTACCGGATATTATTGCAGACATCGCCTCTGTATGCCCGAAATGAAAGGTAATACATTTATGTGCTTAATATAATTGAAATATATCAAAAATATGATCTTTGTTCTATATTGGAGTCGTATGTTATGTGCTATTTTTTCGATTTCTTCATTCTTCGAGTGGTTGGATTCATCGCTACGTTGGACACGTATATCCTTATTCTTCTATGTCAAATGGAAGCGATCAAACAAAGTACTGCGTACGTCGTAAAAACTTGGAAAACATAGTTGGAAAATTGAAGGAGATCGAACGTAATAGTATCGATCTTAATAATTGAGCGATTCTAATACATTAATTCGATGAAAAGTTCCATTGAAGTTACACACGCAAGTGATATTCCTCTTAATTCCTTAATATTTAATATTTTCGAATATCAATTTGAAGAATTGATTAATATAATAGTAATGATAAAAATGTTGAAAATTCATGTAATTATAGATTGATATTAGATGTATATAAGCTCGATATGAATCTTATTCTAAAATATTCTTTTCCATTAGCCTTGCTCGTGCGTTGAAAATAATTATTATGCATTGACAATGGAAATATTATGGTATATAACGATTTATAAATACATTTCTTGTTAGATATTCCGACCTTCCTAAGGCGTAGCTCTTATGAAGTTTAACAGATTGCGCAATGATTTTGATATTTCCATTTGTATTTCGGACGATTGCGTGACATGGTATACGCGCGAAATATAATGTCGTATTTAGCTGTCGCCAATCAAATTGTGTTTAACGCATTTACTAACAAATGTACATTGTTTTGTTCAAGTAACATTACACAAAGTTCACTCTGACTAGATTTGTGATATATTGTTAAGTAACATACACAATCACCCGCACAACTCCGCACAATCAATAGTGTATAATATTCGCCGTTCATTTTACTCCTAGATGTATAAAATGACATTTAAAAGAATATGTGATAATGCTATAACTTAGGTGTTACGTGACTCATGAATCATTTATTGTCTAGATCATTCGCTATCAGTTCGACAAATCACCAAGATGTCATACATCGCATGATATCTTTGCGTCATACTTGGCAATCTGCCCAGTCGTTTTATTTATATTTATATCCATTGTTTTCAGACTTCTGAAAAGACATTCGACTCACGATTCGCCTAACAATCCTACAATTAATATGTCGCTACAGTTTGATGTCCACTATAATTATTGGCAGCATCACATTATTCATTCATATGTAACGAAATATATAAATACAATGACACTATATATATTAATACCTGAATACATTCACATAAATATTAAAACACATTAAAAATATCTAAACAAGACAAATATTTCGTATTTGGGATACGTAACACATGTAACGTGACGTCTATCGTTTAGCAAATGAGGACTTAGGCCAGTTAAATTATTCTATTAGGAGAATTAAAACAAATTGACAGGAATTCATTCTGTAAAATTAAGTTTCTAATTTTCGATATCGTAAAGAATACATTCTGTAATTAATTGAATGTGTTCATTAAAATACCTATTTTAATCACAATAATTTTTCCTATCAATTCTTTTTAGCTCGCCTGATTTTGAAGGGATCTCAGGTCATATACAGATTTGGATTGTCATGCTATCACTACAGGTCACTGTCAATCGAGCTTAGTATATAAAGAAATTTGCATCTATTAATCGTAATCGAAATTTATTGCCTGAATGATAATTTATTCATACAAATTCTAAGGAAACAGTGCTTTTCATGTATCACAAACATACTGCTATTATTTATTATATTAACTTCGTTGAAGCAAATAATTTTACGAATATCAAAGTCAAATAATAGTTTAGTCTTTATTATAATAACGATGACTTTAATCCATTAGCTGTCTATTATGTCCTTATTTGATAATACTATTTAACAAATGATGTTTTTATATTTTTCCTGAAAAATTTGAGAATTAGCATTAAAAAGATCTGTTATTATTACAAATAACAATATGGAATGTGAAATAAAATGATATAAAACTACGTGTACGAATTCGAATTACAAACCTTGGATGTAAAGTCATTAAGAAAACTAATCGGTATTACATTACATTTAAAAAGAGCGTTATATTTCCTCTGGCAGTGTTTGTACACTTTGATCTCGCTCAAGGCTAATTGTTTTATTACGCCAAGTGATATTGATAAATTAGTTACTCCTAATAAAACATAATTTATGTTGAGATACTCACTCATAATTCTCAGCATACCAAAGATAAATTATATAGAAAAATTACACACTATAATATCTCCAATAAAACAAGTTGATACTTTATATTTGCCACAACGAAGCTGCTGTATTACATCTCGTTCTCTTTATGAATCTATATGAACACGCATTTCTCTTACACTATTAATTGATTTAAGGTTGACGCATCAAAGTTCGATAAGTGTATAATTTATTTGTGTTTACACTCGCGGCATCGTATCAAAAGACAAAAAATAGCTGTTGTTAGACAAAATAGTTGTCTTAATCAAGATTAGCTAACATGTTTATATTCATTCGATATAATGGTCGTGATACATTGAACAAAGGAGAAACAAGATATTATAGAAATTCTGAAGACTAGATAATGCTGTTATATATTAAAAAAGACTCAATGGAATTATCAATCAGGAAACAAGCGCTTAATAGTTTTCTTCTAAGATGAATTGTACTTCTAACACGATATGTATATACTAAAAAATACTTTGCTCTTTAATTTGATGGATTATTAAGAAGATATAGTTGTACAAAAAAGTGCTTGACCAGAGTTGACTAGACTCTTTCATTAAAAGATTAATACAATAAATAATACTATTCATTTATAATAATTTTAAAACTACGTAAGACGTACTTATAAATAATGCATACAGGAACAGGGACGGATCATTCTCTTTTAATAACTTAAATCAGCAAAAATCTATTAATTATGTATATGAAAAAATTCAGTTTAAAGATTTAAGATTTAATAAAAAATAACCAATTACAATATATATATAAACATTTTTTAAATTAGTATTATTTAATTTGGTTAATTATAATTAAACTTGTAATTTAAGTGTTTGTTCCGTCCTTGTGCAAGAATGATACTATTGTAATATAATGAGCACATTTCAGAGTGTGAGCTAATTGGAATAATACAATAAATAATCGTTCCACGCATACTATTCTGTTCATACGGGAACTAATGCCAAACCGATCTTCCAATGCAAAGATTAAGTCTTATAATTTTATTAAAAGTCAATAAAAAGTTCTCTCTATATGAAATTATTTTTAGCATTTTTCTCAAAACGTGCTTTAATAAAAATTTAAAATTCTATAAGGCCATTGTGTGAAATATATATTTATAAAGGTATTGTCATTGCAAAATAAAATATTATCGTGATTTTACTATTACACCGATTATTAATAAGTCATACGTTTAATTAAAATTTAAAACAAAATTTAATTAAGAAAATTATTTTATAATTTTGCGAATATATAATCTTTTCCTTTATTAAAAACTTTATTAAAAGCATCGTTTATGATAATTTCATAAACTTCGATTTTCGCATATTTTATAATCACATCGTAATTTTTTAAGCATTTTAAAATAAATTAATATGTTTAATTATATATATATAAAACCAGTTTCATTTCCTTAAATAATATTAAAATTTAATTTAATAAAAGAAGAATCTTGTGCGCTTGTGTTTCAAGAGTTTGCAATTATATATAAATTTAAATAGACAAGTTACAGTCGCAAATTACAGTTGCAACTACCGTTGTTTGTATGTAGGATAGAAAGATCGGTCTAGCTGCATTTTATTATGTATGTATATAATCCTTCAAGGTTTAATATATACAACTTTCTTAAAGAATAGGCAATTTCTCCCTGCATGTACTAAACGCTTTTTCCAAGTATGCATGGAGCTCAAAATATGTTGGCATCAAAATATGATAGAAATAATTAGTTAAATATATATTAGTGTTACGTGCTATATAGTGGTCTTATACTTATAAAATCCCATTAAAACTTACTTAGATTTATTATTTGGTACATGATTGGAATGAAGTGGCATTATTTGCTTATCAAAGTTGGGCAGTCTGGTTTTGTGATGCAAAACGTCAGGACCCGAACAACTAAAGAAAACCTATCCTCTTGGCAGCAAAATGTACAAGGCAGCAATAATTTTATACAAGATCTTAAATCTTTGGACACATGTTCGTCCTGCAAAATTCGATAACGACGAACTTGATGAGCCCTATAATAAGTCCGAGCTATTTTTTCACCTATTGCATGTACGAAATATAGTAATCTATATATTTTACGTTAACATTCAATTTCATACACAGTTGAAAACACAGACACAAAATATAAAATCAAGATAGTTTTCTACTTCAGTCATTACGCATCATTTAATATTAAATATAAAATCAGACATTTTGTATGCAAGCAAGAAAAAAGTACAAAATTTCAATTGTAATATCATTACTGTATTGAATAAAATGTTTATAGACGTAAAGTATATAGATATACTCGGTTTATAAAAAATTTTGTTATGTCACAAATTGTTCACAGAAACTGCTCGATAGAACAAGTTTATTTTTTACCTAAAATGTGTGCTTCATATTTCACAAGACGTTCAGGTAAAGCTGTAAGGATCGATAGTTTTGCTAGAACAAGGTTGAACATCATCTGGTGGTGGGCGCCACTGTCCGGACCACATAGCATTACGAACCACATTCGCATCAGTAGTTTCTTCTATACCGTTGCTAGACGTACATTCCGCCTCCCAGTTTCGAAGACCGTTTCGAGTCACTCGATTGATCGATCTAGCCTCATTCATTTCACAATAATTCTGTGCGTCATTGTTCACTGGCATTCGTCTAGTTTTACTTTTAATTTGCGTAGTACCACTATTTCTACATTCAGTTTCGGGCCACGGCTGAGACTGCTCCACTGTAGACTGTAGAGGTAACTTTCGCGGTACTCTTCTAGTCTTCGCTTCCTCCGCAGTAACAAGATTAGCATCGACTTTACTATTACTTGGCGCGGTTCCATCACCGGTTGAACTACTGTCACCCTCTTTCCTTCGTCTTCTTCGTCTCCTCTCAATCTCAGTATCTTCCCGCCGAGTATCCTCGTTATTCGTATGTGTTTCTAAAATATGTTGCTTGGCTGTAGCCCAATGGTCCTTTCTATTTGCGCCTTGTTTAAATTTCTCGTGATTACTACCGCGATGGCCACCGTTACTAGTGTTCGTATCACTGTCCACGTTACGTTTCTTCGATTGCTGATTTTTCACGGCCCATGAAGCCGGTCTCTTAGGACTACGTTCCTTCAAAGTGACCTGCATTTTAGATTATATTTACACCGTGATTGCTAATCAATACTTGAGTCATAAAACATGCAAATTATTTACCCCAGAGGAAGAAGAATTGTCAACGGGTTTATAAAGTTGGGTTGGAGTATGACTACGAGAATCTTGACCTTTACAACTTGATCCACTACGACAATGTATCCAAGACAGTAAAAATGCTAAAAGAGCACAAAAAAGTCCCACTACTGCTGCAGCAGTTAATTGAGAACGTGTGCGTCTTGGTACCCAACCTCCACTGTGATATTTCCATATTGTACATGCTAATAATGCGCTACTTGCAGCATATGACAAGCCTATGCCAGTGAATACTATAGCATTCTAGAAAAAAATAATAACCTCTTATACATAACAACATCAACTAATATATCTACACAATAATTTCTTATAACAATAATAATTACATAAATAGTTTCTGAAACATACAGGTATTAAGCTGATATTACATTTATTGTACAACAAATTTTTCAAGCTTGTCGATTGGCTATTGCATAGAGAGATTCGAAAACTCTCTACAGTCAATTAATACAAAAGTTGAAAAATTTGTCATATGACAAATGTAATATTAGTCTTATAGTGAAACATTACTTACCAGTCTAGTCCAATTTAAAGGAAGGATGTAAATGACATGCGAAATATCAAGGAAGAGAAGAGCTGCAGTGACCAAGAAACAGAAAACAGCTACAAAGATCATGAATCGTAAACGATCTGCTAAAGGCAGCATAAAAATGCTGACCTTGGCAGTGCCAGAACTGCATAAAGTTGCCAAACAAGCTGCAGAAGATATCTACGAAATGCGCTCATTAATTTATCTATATATAACAATTGTAGTAGCTCAAACTTTGAGTTTGTCATATAGTTTCTACATAAAAGTGACTTTACACTCACAAGTAATAAGAGTCTAACAACACCCGTAGGTGTTTTAAGATGTCCTTGTATGTCGCAGTAAATAACCACATGACTTGCACGAGACCAAGGCATGGTGTTTGATGAGCCAGGTCTATGATCACTATTACCATAGTGACCGTGATAATTAGCATGCGAATCCCAAGAGTGGACTGTCGAGTTCACCCCTGGCGAATCCAGCTCTGATGATTGGGAGCTGATTTGCCCCCCTGTCCTACTGCCTGCTATTGATACAATATTAAAACCATGTATATATTCGTATATGCAGTTATATAGATATACAATAACTCTAATAAAAAATAGAAAGGCAAATCAGTGTTAAAATTTTAATAACTATACATTATCTTGATATTACAAAGTGACCATAAAACAATTATTGATATAGCAGATATGGAATTTTAACTTTGTTTATGTATAAAATTCCATATTGAAGTGATATTAAATAATACACAAATATTAATTAAAACATTGAAACACATACCAATTTCGAAGTCTTGAATGTCTTCGGGTTTAGAATATATAGCAGGTGGTGACTCCAGGTCGCGTATCTCTTCTAGAAGAAGCACTTCTATTTCCTCGGCTGCGTATAAGTCCGAGACCGAACGAATAGGATAATGCCGAGTCTCGCTCATTACTTAGGTGCGCGCACTCATTTACTCCTTCCTGCCTGCAGTCGTATCTTTCTATTTGATTTACCAGCCACCATTCATTGTCTAATCGATTCAATAACAAGTCCATTCGTCTATCAGCCATCCTCTGCATATACCATGTGCCATTTCTACCTTTGCAGGCAAAAATACTTCTCCACCTTCAAGCCATACACCTGTTAATAAAAGAAAATACTTAAAGGCTTATACTTAAACTTATACTTTATACTTGTTCTTCCAGTACCACTGTATATTTTAAGGTACAATCAATATCATATTTTCTTAAAACTCTTATTCAAATTTCAATGTGAAAAATTAATAAAATATCATCTAGTTTTTATTATAGTAAAACTTATTATTGCTAAAGATTTCAAGTATATGAGAATTTTTTTCAGATTTTTATATAGTCTGGAACTATAAAACATATATGCTGATTCTCTAAATGGCACAGAATATAAATTATGTAGAAAATTACAGAGTAGTGCCGAAGGGTTAAAATAATTTGGAATAAACCATTTGAAGTTTATAATAAAATTAATATAACAAAAAAAATAGAAACATTAGAGCTATAAATATTTAATACACATTATTTCAATCAATTAAATTTGTGACATTGAAATGTAACTTCGACAAGAGATGTATCAATAGTAACATCTCAGGAAGTGAGCAATTTCTAGACATATTTTTATATTTTTTATTCGATACTACATCATTGAAAATCGGCAAATCGGCGCAGCTATCAAATTTGATAAACAAACGTGTTACTGTCAAGCACATGACATTTGTTTAGCACAAAATTATCGCGTTAGTCTGGCTGATGCACCAGAGCTTATGGTACGAGAAAGATTCAGTCCGATCACATGGACGATAAGTTCGACCTGCAGCATATACGGTCGAGCGTCGAGATTACTTCAAATTCTCCGTAACAAGTCGTCTTATTCCGATCAAATCGTTTGGGATCCACATGTTGATGTTGCCAGAGTTCGTTCTAGCGTTGTCCCGGACGCGCCGCACCGTGTCGCGAACATTATCACTCGAGACAGGAATGGTTACGGAAAACGTACCTTGAATTTACGATCGTCAATCGCGACGCGTAGATCATATTTTTCGGAGATTTTTCACGTAGCCAAGCTCGCTGGCCGTCCAACGGGTAGCCGCCATTGCCTTTTTGCTTGGTTTTTGCCCATGGTCCGCCGTCCGCGTCCGTTACGACGACCTATAAATGATAGATGGGGCAACCTGTCTCTCTCGCTCTCTTTATTTATTGGATTTATTGTCCTTATTGGACGAAGGACAAAAAATGATTGTGGGTATTTTGCAGCAAGAGAATTGTCCTGATCGTTCTCTCTGCATTTAGAATTATCTCGTTTATTTCCTCAGAATGTAGAGAGAATTCTCTAAATTATAATTACAGATTCACAGGATATTGTATAGATGATAAACGAAATTATCGTAATGGTACTAATTAACCTACTCCCTCTAGATATCCTGGACAAAAAGTAGTTGATCAACTAATCAGAAATTTGATCCAGTTTGATTTATAGTGGAAAGAAGGATGATTTTTCATATACTGCGGCAGCAATTCGTTATTATTGGTTAAAAATTTTTAATGACGCACTTCCGCTACTTCTGGCGCAAAATGCATTTTGCTCACAATTCAATCGAACGAACATTGATCAGAAAATGGCACTAAACGAACAAAGGGCTTTCGAAATCGAGAAAGTCCGAAATATTTGTAAAAAAAAAAAATGGAAATATTATCGCAACAGATATTTAAAAAAATTTAACAAAGAATGGCATCTCGAATGAGAAAATATATTTATAATTAATTATAATTAATTAATTATTTTTAATAAATATTAATAAGTTTAATATGTAAAAATAAGTTATGATCTCAATTTCCGATTGACATCGAGACGTGAATAATAATCACAATTATTGTAATTTTTTGAAATGATTATTGTAAAGTGATTTTATAATTAAGAAAATTACAGTTTATTCTAATTTTAGAAATTTTAATGTTTTGCTTTTTGAGCAGCAAATGCAATTGAAACAATTATGAAAATTTTACATCACGTAATATTTTTGCTACTGCAGCGTGCTGCGCATGAAAAGGCAATTTAAAAGTAAATTTTCACGAGCTGCTCAAACGCTGGCTGTTTCAGCGACAAAAAAGATCACGTGGCTAAAATTGACGAATATCAAGCATCCATTTTGATCACGTGATCATTTTTTGTTGCTAAAACCGTTGATTAGAACAACTCGTGAAAATTTAGCTTCGGATTTACAATAGGTGCTTTAAATGTTAAGCCATAAGAAATTGACTAACTATAATCGAATGTGAAGAGAATAAGGGGCTCCGCACAATAAAAGGAACAGGCAACAGAGAATAGAAAATAAAAATTTCAACCTATCAGAGATCATGCATTGTGGAATACACAGTTTCCGATAGATTGAAATTCTTATTCTCTGTTCCCTGTTTCTTTTGTTGTGCGGAATTCCTGATTCATTGTGATTCGTTCATTTTTATGGCTTAAGACTTAGGGTCTTAAGATTACCAATCTAAGATTACATGCGCGGTTGCCAGATTTATCTAAATTTATCAAAAAATGAAACAACTGGATCTTAAAAATCTATTGTAGATTCAGAATAAAACTTGTTCTACAAAGCTCGCGAGCCGTAAAAAATTAACCAATCATAGTCGTTTTTTTTTCAACTATATCTGCGTTAACAGTTAAATGAGCGCTCGCTGCTATTTGTCTTTTTCTAGATTTAAAATTCTGATTGGATGATCTAAAAGAATACACCAATAACAGTGAACACTCAACTATTGAGTCTGCTGAATGCGCCTTATGAGCGCTGAACGGTTATCGTTCTGAATGCATCCTATGATAGGACGATGACGAAAACAACAAATCAAGCAATTCAAGCCGAGCCGTGAAAACATTTTCAACTTTCTGTGCTGCCATATTGCATTAAACCGATATCTCCTCTTGGAGCCAGAGATACAATTGGCAACATCGAAAATGTCCCTGGCAACATCGAAAATTTTCCCCTCTATTTTTGCTCTACCAATTGTTGCAGCTTTCTTCTAGTAGAGGCGGCATTATACAGTGTCTGTAAAATTAATAAAAAAATGTCGAAAAAAATATGATTTTGAAAAAAATATGATTCCGGTAGCTCTTCTCTCTCTCTCTCTCTCTCTCTCTCTCTCTCTCTTTCTCTCTAATAAGATTCATTTAAATTAAGTTTCGGTTTCAAAATTTTGGTTTCGGTTTTAGGCCAAAATTGAGTGACAACCGATCAACATTCATTTTCGGTTTGATCGAACTCTACTGTTTGAAGCTCGTGCCAAATTTTGCACTTAAGTGTAAAAATTTGGCATCAAGTTTCTCAATAAAATAGCGCGCACTGTTTTCAAGCGTATCGAAACGCCTAGTGAAACATGTCAGTTTGGTTTACTGTTTATCTTTTCTTAATCCTAAAAATTAGAAAAAGATAAAGAGTAAAATTGAACTACGATTCAATCTCTGAAGTTATAAATCTTACATTACTGGAATTGAGTATTAATCACTTAAATTTTAACAAGGATGCAAACTCTCATGCGAAAGCACCTTTAGCTAGAATTAAATTGAATAAAGAAAAATTGAAGAGAGATCTTGGGGTTTATTATGGTTCTTGAAACGGTGAAAATTTCGAAAGTAATCGAATTTATTAAAATATTTATAACTTCATTAGTTAACACCTAGTGAGTTTGCTCATTTTTGTAATTTTCACTTCATCTAAAAAATTCGTAATATAATTTTTCGTATGAAGGAGTTATAAAGTGCGATTAAAAAGGTTCATGAGTCATCTCGATAATTTTAATTAAATATTCTAAAACTAAATATTCTAAAAATTTATGATAATTTACGACGAAGTTTGGTCCACAATTCGGTATCGCTACTACCGATATTCATATGAGGGCAGCCTAAAGGCGCGCGCGGTCGATAAGGACGGTAGCCAATGGCGAACGCGCAATTCACATTTCATCACATTTCACGATCGTGGCGTCGTGCGCGCTCGTGTTGGCAACTGGGCGGCCTCGAAGTGGAGTCTTTTTGCTTCCCATTTTGTCTCGTGTGCGGCAACGTCCACGGTTCACCGTGGTTCGTTCACTGACGTTTCCGCTGTGCCATCGCATGGCCGACGTGTGCATACCGAGGATCGCGCTCGCGTGGTACTCGCCGTGTGACGAATCGCGTCGCCGCTGAAGAGGACCAGCTCGTCGCGATAACGTCGGGCACACTGATCACACCGTAACGATCCTCTGAAGTGAGTGCGAGGACGGAAGGTATACCGTATAATAGCCACGAGCAAAGGTGGCCGTACGGCGCGTGCTTAAACTCGAGCGTTTAATGCCCGCGCGCGCGACACCGAGCGTTAGAGAGAAAGAGAAAGAGAACGCGAGAAAGAAAGAGAACGAACGAACGGAACGGGCGACCGCCCCTGAATGAATGGCTATGTCGACCACGTTCCTCCGTGGCTGACATAATCCGGTGTGAACTGGATCGGTGCGGTATTTTCTAACTACCGATAACTCTCCGATCGTAATTTTCACAGAGAGGAACCTGTGGCAAGATCCGATTCCCCGTCATCGACGTGGGCCACATTTCCTGCTCCATTCACCCTCGTCATTATCATCGTCGTCGTCCTCCACGTCCACCTTCGGGCGGACCAGAGCGCGCGTGGCAGCGATTAAATTTTCAGCATCTCGGGCACCAACCCGCCGTAACGTCGCGACCACGCGTCCCCACGCACATCCGCAGCGATGTCGAACGAGGAGACCTCCGCCGACCGCAACGTCGAGATCTGGAAAATCAAGAAGCTCATAAAGAGTCTCGAGATGGCCAGAGGGTAAGTAGGTCGGCTCCAAAGTCCTCGCGTTTTGTGCTGTCAGCTGTTACCGTTATCACTGCACGAATTTCCTTGACATATGGCTTGGCGAACCATGTGCTCATTCACCAAGTTCCGCAATTTGGGCTTCTGGATCCCATACAAGAACCGCTTTTGTTGCAACTGACAGACGTTACTGGAATTTATCGTGGAAAATGTATATAAGTCTCGTCTTATATAAGTGGATTTTTCCAAAATTGTCTTTTAATTATCTCTGCGGCATACTTGTGGAAGGTTGACGTGTTTGTCTTTACAGGAATGGCACGAGTATGATTTCGTTAATCATACCTCCAAAGGACCAAATATCGAGAGTGAGCAAGATGCTGGCGGATGAATTCGGTACAGCGTCGAACATTAAGTCACGTGTAAATAGATTATCTGTTTTGGGTGCAATCACATCGGTGCAGCATAGGCTAAAGCTATATACAAAAGGTAATTGATTTTTATCTATATATATATATATATATATATCAATATCAATAAGAATATAGGAATTGTATACACTTACAGTGTTTGACTCTTTTTAATGTAAAATTATGTTTCGTGATTAACTTTTGAGTCAGATTAGATATCATTCATATATTGAACATTAATCATGCGTTATTTATGCATATTAATGTCTTTTAGTGCCTCCAAATGGCCTGGTAATTTATTGTGGAACTATTGTAACAGAAGAAGGAAAAGAAAAAAAAGTCAACATCGATTTTGAGCCTTTCAAACCTATCAATACATCTTTATATCTTTGTGATAATAAGGTGTGTTTATTTTCGCAAATGTGATATAAGAAATATGATTTTTTACACAAATTACATTGCGTTTTATAGTTTCACACAGAAGCACTCACGGCATTACTCGCAGATGATAACAAATTTGGTTTTATTGTAATGGATGGTAATGGAGCGTTATTTGGAACGCTGCAAGGTAACACCCGCGAGGTGTTACATAAATTCACCGTAGATCTTCCCAAGAAACATGGTAAGTAAGAGAAATTGGAAAAGATTTTTGTTTTTATCCCAATTTTGTCATTATTGTTTGTTTAATCAATATAAGATATTGATATCAAAGATGTATGTTTTTTTTCCTTGTTCTTTAATTGACCCTCGGTTCTTCAAGTGTAGCCAAATTGGTCAATAACAAGTTATCAACTAACTTTTAAGCCTTAAACCTACAATTATATAAGTGTAGTTATAAGTGATTGTAATTGTAAGAATTGACTAATCATAGTCAAAGATTTTCCTCATATTTGATTGCGATTGATTAATTTTTACAATTACAATCACTTATAACCATGTTTACGCAATTGTGAAATGAACTTTATATCAAACTTCAACTTTAAACTTATTTTTTAATCAGGAGGAAACGTAATCGATATAATAGTTATGTTCCTTAATCCAAGACACAATTGGGATTCTTACTCATATTGAGTAACTTAAATGCAGAAAAAATCCTGCATATGTGAGGCGTGGATAGGATCGAACTCGGATCCACGGATTAGTAGTTCGTGGACCGAGCACCGAGCCACCCGACTTTTTGAAAAAAAGATATATGTCACAAAGAAAATATTGATTTCAGGCAGAGGTGGTCAATCTGCATTGCGTTTTGCCCGATTACGCATGGAAAAACGGCATAATTATGTTCGAAAAGTAGCTGAAGTCGCTACTCAATTATATATCACAAACGACAAACCTAACATCGCTGGATTGATCCTTGCGGGTAGTGCCGATTTTAAAACGGAACTTAGTCAATCCGATATGTTCGATCCAGTAAGCAAAATTCTTTTTAGAAAGATTTTTTTTAGAAGATCGCATTTTCCGTTGTTTTATTATGTCACGGACAATGCTTTGGCAAAAGCTAAATCTTTTTGATTTTATTATAATTTTTATGCGAAGGGATCACAAGCTTTATTTCCAACCTTTATTCTAAAAATCTGCTTTTTAAAATTATTTATTACTGTTGAATAACGTTTATCATATTTCATAATTTGTGATTATGATAAACATCATCAATTGAACAATTATTATTTGAAGATTTCCAAAAATGATAGTATTCGCTTATCTCTATTTTGAGATTAAATTTATATCTCGTAGGCATTATTTTTATCAGAGTGGAATGTTTTTGCTGAATATTCTTTGTGTTATATTTATGCGGACAGCAAGTCCAGGAACCGATCTCGAACTGTTTGGTGTTGTTAATTTTCCAAAATCTCCATTATTTACAATTAATTTTTCTGAATACATTTGTGTTATAGTGATAATATGTTATAGAAATAAAAAACAGATTGTTTCTTTAATTAGCTTTCTAACTTATTAGTTTCTTTAATACATGATTTTTTTTTCAGAGATTGCAAGCTAAGGTTATAAAGCTAGTTGATGTATCATATGGTGGCGAAAATGGTTTTAATCAAGCTATTGAATTAGCGGCCGAATCTTTGCAAAATGTAAAGTTTATTCAAGAGAAAAAATTAATCGGTAAATATTTATATGTTGATTAAAATGTAATGTAATATTATGTAATATATATGTATTTAATAATACATATTTATATTGGATTTCTGTTTTATTTAGGGCGCTACTTTGATGAAATTTCTCAAGAAACTGGCAAATATTGTTTTGGTGTAGAAGATACGTTGAGAGCCTTGGAATTGGGTAGCGTCGAAACTTTAATTTGTTGGGAAAATTTAGATATTCAACGATATGTCCTGAAAAATCATACGAACGCTGAAGAAAAAGTACTACACTTAACGCCAGAACAAGAAAAAGATAAAACTCATTTTACTGATAAGGAAGTGAGTAATCAAAACAATGTTAGAAATGGAAAATAAAAATAAATTTTTAATTAAACTAAATAACTAAAAAACATAATAAAGTCAGCACTTTTCTTTACAGTATGTTAAAGAAACTGCTGATTTTATCATGTTTTTATTTATATTTAATTTAATTAAAAAATTATTCACATGTTGAAGACTGTCAAAGATTAGACAATATCAATTATAGATATAGGACGTTTTCGTATTCTTATTATTTCCTGGTTGGCTTTCCGATTTTTCTTGGGGGGGGGGGGGGGGGG
>NW_017259459.1:1960041-1972184 GCF_001594045.1 Atta colombica
AAGCTTAGACCCTCTTTGGGAAGCAAAGACTTGCTTGTTTTGACTTTTTCAATAATAGTATATTTATTCACTCTCAGAATCAGTGGGACTTACAGTTTAACGCTGATCCGAACGGCGTAGGTTCTCTTAATCATCAGATGGACTCATTTTCGGCTCCTTAAACGCGAAAAATCGCATATATAGGCGCAGATGAAATCGAATCCAGGTCTACAGATCACGAGTCAACCGAGCGACAAGTTACTCGACGCTCCAAGGAATAATACGAATACAAAAACCTATCTGTATCTCTAACTGATATTGTCTAATCTTTAATTACAATAGTCTTTAACATACTGTGAAAAAACTAATAACTTTGTCATATTTTTTTTATTAATTCATTTTTTATTAATTCATTTTAAATTTAATTTTTGATTATTTTTTATACTTTATCTATATTTTTTATAGAGTGGGGTAGAATTGGAACTCGTAGAATGTCAACCACTACTGGAATGGCTTGCAAATAATTATAAAAGTTTTGGTGCCACTTTGGAAATTATCACGGACAAATCTCAGGAAGGATCCCAGTTTGTTAGAGGTTTTGGTGGTATAGGAGGTAAGTTTCTTTTATACATGTTTATTATTATTATTTTTAATTTTATAAGCCATATTCTAGCTCCCTATTTATCATAAAATATATAAATTTTTATATTATAATTATAAAATTATAAATATAAGGTCCTAAAAAAATAAAACACATAATGAAGAAAAACGGTTAAATAAAATAAATAGAAAAGTAAAAAAATAGAAATTTAAAATTAGGAAATGGTATCAAAGAATTTTGATACCTATATTTGAAATATTCAAATAATATGTACTCATATATGCTAGGCTTTTTTAAAATACCATCTGCGCATTTATAACTTGCTGTGAAACTTTATTTATTGTTAAGTTATAGTGTAGTTGCGTTTTATGGGTATACAATGTCTCTAAAAGCCAATAGATTAACGTTGCTAGACACCAGAAAAGTTTCTTTTGTATGGAAGATAAATTTTTTCGAACTGATATTAACTATGGAGTATATCTTGGTGTATAGGAATCCTCCGCTACAAAGTTGATTTCCAGTCACTGCAGGCCGATGAGCCTCTTGATGATGTTGACCTTGATGATTACTAATTTCATCCGTGAATTACTCAGAATCGACCAGGTAGCTTACTCTCTGTCTTGCGTGCGTTCACTTACATCTCGTGTATTTATAAAGCATATTATTTGCAAAGCTGGACAAATTTATCATTTGCTTTATTTGTTCTTAATGTTTTGCATTAAATTTCTGGTGTAATTGTAATGATTTAATTATAATCATAAGTATAAACAAATTAATAGATTAATTCTATATAAAATCTCTAAATTCTATATAAATCTCTTAATATAAATCTCAAGTTTATAATTAGCCACATTTTTTTCTTAACATATTATCTCAATTTATATAATCTCAGTTCATCTCATTCATTTTTTCTTATCTTTTCCTGAGGAATGTGAATACATTTTGTCAGTAACATCTTACACATAATAAAATTTAACTATTAAACATGTAAATATTTACATAAATGAATTTAAGGTTTTCTGAAATTAATATATTTTGTTTTATAATACATAGAAAGATAATTACAATTATTGTAAAATACTCTACTTTTGAGTAATTTATAAATACAAAGATAAATTTGTCCAAAAATTCACGATTTCTTTTATTGGGTTTCTCACTAAATAGTTTGTTTCTTCTGTGCAAATCTGTAGTACATATGCATATGTGTCTTTTAAAATAAGTTTGAATGTGGTAATAAACATTTTTAATTTACATTTCTCAAAGTATTATATTTCTTTTTTTCTACGAATAAAGTCTGAGAGTTCCCGCTGTCTTTCTTTTCTTTCTTGGTGATATACGCATATAAAGAAAAATCTTACATACATATATATTATATATATATATGAGATATGGATAACTCTGTTTATATACAGGGTGAGTTGAAATCTTCCAGTCTTCTATCTTTTCCTATCGCGGCGTTGTTAGATTCGTACATTGTTGATCTCATAATTGGAGTAGTACAATACATAGTAGATACAATACAGTGGTTGATTCATTGGAAAATAGTATTGCTTGATAGTTACATATATTGCTACAAATATATAGCCACATTCTTATTCACTTAACACATGTCATCTTCGATCTTCGTACTACGGTACTATCGTACACAATGAAAATCCGTTACGAACTAGAAAGACCATGTTCACAGGAATATATTATAAATAAATTGATTGCTAACGCTTTGAAATGTTAGCTTTTAGGCAACAATGACAAGTTTTATTATCATTACTAAGAATATAACTACTTACGTCTATGTCTCATCTAATGATATTTATTTTATTGATCAAAATTAATTTTTAAACATGTTTCACGTACACACTGTTTGATAATTCTTGATTCAATGCATTATTATTCACACATATAAATTATAAAAATTTTGCTGAATGGAAATACGCAATTTTTTTTTCAATTTATTACTAAATCTATTTTTTTTGTTCTACAATTATAGTTATACAAAATATGTTTTGTATATACAAAATATGTATGCATGATAACTTTTATGATATTTTAATTTTATTTTTTAAAAAGTAGAATTTTGTATTGCATATATTTAACATAATTTTGATTTGTCATCAATTATTATTTTGTGTACAGTATTTATACATACAGTATTTTATTGAATTTATTTTATATTATTATGCTATAGACGTCGTAGATTAGACTATATACTGATAATCTTTACTGATATTAGATCGTAGTAAGCGCATGTACATTCCTTTAATATAATTGTATATTTTAATTTCTATAATATATATTTCAAGAAAGAAAAATTTATAATTCGGATTCTGCTTCAGTTAAATGATCTCGTTTTGTATATAAAAAAAATTGATTTATTTTATCAAGAAAATAAAAATTGTAGTTTACATTTAAAAATAATTTATATTTAACACACACATGCAAAAATATTAATGTAATTATCTTAACTTTTTATTTAGATGTCTTTCGACATATACTGTGTCAGTTTCACAAATATTAAAACATTTTTATCATAAAATTTATATTGTCATACAAGAAGCAGGAAAGTAATCAACAAGATCATACATTATTACACGCTATATCTTAAAGTTTATTAGCTTTCAATATATTTCTTTTATTATACCCTTTGCCCATGCTTATAATAAAAAATAAAAAATAATGTAATATATTCCAATGCATGTTAAATAATAAGCAACATTAAGTTCATCATCACAGATAATATATATTTTATAATTTATAAGAGAGAGGTAATATCGAAAATTAGATGTTAATCTGAAAGTTATGAAAAATGCTATGAGAAGTGTTATCTCTGATAATGAACACAAGTATCGTGCAATTATGATATCTATGAGTATTTACGCTTTCACATAGCAACTGCTTAAAATAGTTAAAATATAGTTGATATTTTTCAAATGCTAATCAGTATCTTATTTTTATTAGCTTGCATATTGGGAAAGGTACAGTACATGTTCTTTATTAATTAATAACAAAGAATAAAAATCGATACATTTAATCATAATTTACATCTCAATATTATAATTGATGTACTTTTATACATATGTATTTGCATTTCTTATTTTATTAATTCTTTACAGTTATAATTTTTGTTATATAGTAACGCGCGTTTGTTATATAGTATCTCAAATATTTATATAAATATTAATTTATTTTAAATATATTAATATAAGTTTACAGATTTTATTATTTTATTGTACATGGTCGTCTCTCCTAATCACTAAAATATATAATATTAATTTGTGTTGTCTTATATCATTTCAAAATTAATGATAAAATGTTCAACTAATATCATATGTTTCTTTTGGACACTGCTTTCTTTGTACAATAGCTTTTTTTCAAAATGCTTTATTTAAGTTTTGTGTGTTCTGTTAATATAATAATTATGATGTTTTACTATATATGTATTATAAAGTACAATATATAAAAATATATTTCTCCTGTATAGGAAAGCGTTGTCCTAAAATACAAATTTTATTTAAATTTATATAATTTAGCACATACAGCCGGTCATAGAAAGGTTGCAACACTTTTTTCGATGGGTTTCGGAATGTCAGCTTACTCATCGAGCTTTGGTATTTGAACCAAAGCTTTTTATTTATGAATTCATGAATAAGAACTAATTGCTCGATAAATAAACTGCATTCCGAAATCCATCGAAAAAAAGTGTTGCAATCTTTTTGGGACCAATTGTATATAGCGTATTATCAATTAATGCTAATTGTAATTGTGCAGTTTTTATTATTATATGTATATTTGCTTATATACCATTACATATTGCTCTATTTATAATTGGTTTTTCACATAAATATTTGATAATTTTATTTTCATATAAAAATATTTTATTTTTTAGCAGAAATTTTTTAATGATTATCGCTCTCTTGCATGTATCTTTAAATGTATATCTTACAGGTATCTTGCGGTACAAAGTGGACTTTCAAAGTATGCAGCTGGACGACATCGAGACTGATGGTTTTGATTTGGACGACTACTAAGTCCATGACTCAATCGACATTTGGTTCTCTTAGCTTCGGAGAAAGCAGGGACTTGAGTATGTTCTTTCTCATGATGCCCCAAGAAAGAAGCGTAAAGAAAATATGTTTCAAAATTTACAATACAGCACGTACGATATCGTCATAAAATTATTGTCTAGAATTTACCAAACATGAAACAGATTGTAATTGATACACGAAAGAGAAGAGTACCAGCGAATATGGCGCGGCTGATATAATCCATGTCTATAAAAGAAAAGGCGATTCGAAGACTGTGACACTTAATTAAGCCAGCTTGATACCTGCCTATTCTCATACATTCACCACCTTATATTACAATTTATGGTCTTTAATTATTCACAGGGATTCCTTTAAATAAATTACGCGCTCTACAGTTCCGAATACAAATGTACAGTGTATGGTGGTTCGATTGTAATTTTATATTAAATTGATGTTTGTCATCTTATCATAAATTTTACGAGAAATGAGTGTTTGAGCTACAAGAGTGGCTATAGCGTTATTTTGTTCAGACACAATCATGAAAGAGCTGTAATAAACTGATTATTATGAACATACAATTGCGTATCGTGCATTCTACACCGATATTTGCAAAATTCATACGGAGAAGAGTTCTGTAAATAGATGTCAATTTTTAAAAACGGCACAGTTGCCTTAGACATAAGTTGAGGTCGCGTACACGATCCACGGAGTAAATGAAGTATTTCCGTCTTATGCAGTGATACACACTTGTAAACGTAAGGACAGATAATTCCTCGCAATTCTACATTGCTCCGTTGCTGGCTCTTGGCTCTTAGATTTTTGTACATTCACACAATTGTACATAAGAAACGCTTCGCAAAAGTATCGAAGTAATTTTTCATTGTTATAGTGGTGCACCTCAGTGAAGAGAAAGATATTCCCCGCAATATTTAAACAGTTACTGAAGATATATTACGAAATTTATTTTAACATTGTTAATTTAATTTGCTTATTCGTATGATGCCTCTGTAATAAATGACGCTATGTATGTATAAATGTGAAAAGAATGTAACGTGCAATTTTGGTGAAGTATCCTTTATGAAAGAATACTGTATAGAGAGCGAAGAGTTTCTCAAAGAGTCTCGAATGTTGTGAGATTTACTCGACGAAAACGATGTATCGTTATTTAATAATGTATCTACATTATTTGCGATATTGTTGTACACCTTGCAGAGACAAAAACAGGCGCACAAGAGAACTTCATCAAAGTGGAACGTACGAGAAAGATCCGATTTTGCGATATGTGCACAACGAATTCCAGAACGTGATGATTCGAAGTATTTGTATATCTGTGTATTGTCTCTCAAGATACCCAGATGTTAATTACCGGCTTAACGTTTCTTCAAATTTTTATATGTAAACATCTTCTCATTATAGGAGTCTAGATAGTTATTTATTTCTATACATCGGTGCGACTACGTTTCTGCTTAGCGGAACATCCATTTAAGTACGCAAGATAGATAAATTAAGAAATCAATAAATATCAATGCATGAAAGTGAGAGAGAAAGAGAAAGAATGAGAGAAAGAATGAAAGAAAGGAAGAGAATAGGGAAAGCCTTGTAATCTTTGTTTTAAGGTAAAGGTAAAGGTACATGGAAATATCGTCCACGCGAGTTGCTTTAATAACGGATCGATGACGTACTTAGATTATGGCTTGCCTATGATCTCTACAAGTATAGTTATATAATGTATAATCTATTAATATGTTCGTCATTGATTATTTTACTTCCACATTTTGCCAGTGAAATGTGTCTTTTAATCGAAATTGTTTCCTTAATATCTCATTAGTCATTACATTTTGTATCCGAAGGAAGGCAACACGAGAGCGTAATCGTTGAAAATTTTATCCTGGCTAATATTTTTCAGAGTACAATTTTATTGTAATGCTTCACGTTTTCGTATATGTGTATCACACGTGCTGTTCTAAAATGAAATCTGTTTTTGCTGGATTACAAGTATACATGGATCATAGCTAAGGATTGGGAAAGAAATTTTTGATGGTACTGCTGCTCATTTTGTATGAGATTTATGCTTTGTCAGGTGACAAAGAGGAAGATTGAAATAATGAGAGATACAAAAATATTCTATACATATATCCATGTGTTAATTCGAAAGAAATAGCAAAAATAAATTTTTCGAAAAATAACGTAATCTTTTTACAACACAGTATATAATTTATTGATTAATATAACTATCAATTTATAGTTCTCTCCTACATACATATATATATTTTTTTGCACATGATTCTCTTTAATGATTAATATTTTTTCAAAAAATAAATTATATGTGCATGTACAAAGTACGTGAGAGCTACGATAAATCGGTGTTATCGTAGTGTATTCAAGAGATACAATTTTTTGGGATAATAATTAGTATCTTACATGTCAATAATTGGAAGTTTGTCGAATAACATTATTTCCAATCTTCCTTTTCTCACGCATATTTTACTCTCGAAGTTTTATATAAAAGAAAGAGAGTAACGTGTCATCGTAATATAAAATGCCGACTAGAACTGGACAACCATAGGATATTAAACAGTACATGAGTGAAAAAATACAATCTATGTTTCTCATATAAACAGATGATTAGAATCCGGAATTGTTACACTGGCATAATACCTCGCGGAAAATTGTATGCATCAATTGCTCTCAATTATTGCATTTTTTGTGTTATATAATCAAGCATTTAACGTTGATTTATAATGGTTTATGTCAGCGCAATACTTCCGGATCCAATCACAGGTCTTCATATTTAGAAACTTATTGATGTCCACCTTTACTTAGACCGTTCATATCCCGTTTATAAGAAGGAAAAGAACCATAGTTTTCTCGCCACGAGAAAGGTACAAAATGGCTCTATCGAATAGGAAAACAGTATAATGGTTTACCTCAGCCTAAACGTAAATCTCAAACAACCGTAATTTAGATAAACGTAGTCGAGACGACATAGTGATTTTTATACAATTGTTGTACCTGGCTGTATCAAAACGTTTCTGCTCGCTGTGTACATTTCGGACAGAGAGAATTCAATGTATTTCATTTCGGAAATATGCAAGAGATACACTTTTAGGATTTCTTTATATTTGTACATTTCATAAAATGAAAAAAAAAAGAAGAGAAGAAAATTGATAATACTGACAATAAACAAAAGGATATCAAACGTTTTGCATTTGTAGATTCTAAGATATAAAATATAGGAGTAAGTATCAGTCACGATTAGTAAAATTTACGTCTCTTATTTTTAATTGATGATAAAAAAATACAAATATTACTTTAGATGGCAAATTCTACTAATTCTTGCATTTTTATCTTTATCACAGCAAATATTAACAATAATATTAATTAAATTAATACATACAGGCAGTATCGCACATTTCAGCAACCTATTTATTTTGTATACAAATACCTTATCTTTACACGTGCCTAAAACACGTATTACGTGTTTGCATTCCAATCATTTCATTAATTTTCTCTATAGATATTTATAATACTTATTTAAAAAATATATATATTGTGAGCAATCAAATTGACATATTAATCTTCATTCGGAACTAGAAGGTTGAGATTGGCATCTTTCACTACAGAGCCCAGGAACTTTTCTTCGGCGCCGCGAATGGATAAAGTCTCTGCGACGATAGCAGTCTTCTTCTCATCCATCATAGCCGCTCTAATCCAATTCGAGCTGCTGCACTTACCACAGCTGTGCGACGGCATACGATTCAGGCTGACAGTCCGGTTGCCACAATCAGCGCACTTGAAGAATCTCTTAACAGCGTCCATCACGCGCAACGGGTGTCGTTGCTCCTTACACATGTCCGACGCTGAGAACGCTGTGTACTTGCATAGCATACACTTCACTGCTTTGCAATTGATCTTGAAAGTATTCATCATCTTTTCCTCCATTCTCTCCTTGGCTTCTAGCTTGTTAAAGTATTTCTCCTTCTCTTCGTCATATGATTTCTCGATCAAGTCTGCGTGCGAAGATTTTGCTTCTAGCATTTCTTTGAATTTGTCGTTTATGTTCGCTTTTTTTGCATTCCGCTCTTCCTTCTCATCATTTTCCCTCTGACGCTTCGCGTTTTTCTCTAGTTTTTCTCTGATATTTGCGCGGACTTGATTAGGGTCCGCCGCTTTGATCTTTCCGTGCTCTTGCACCCACTTGATCGCATTCATCTTGGCGTTATGAATCTGTTGCTTGGTAATTGGTTCAGAGAAATCTATTGTATTTTGATTATTTCCCATTCCTAATCGTGGGCGTAAAGTAAGAGAAGCCAAACCGATCTTATCTATACGATTGCTCTGTAGATTATCTGTAGATTTACTCGGGTTGCTTTCTTTCAATTGCATTGGACTGGAACACAGAATTGACCCATTAGGCGTTGATTGTATCATTATCTGCTTTGAGGACTGCCAATTCCTTAGTTTATTCAGTCGTTCAAAATCTTTTCTCACTTGTTTGCCAGTTAGCTCAATAGCTATCCCTTTCTTTTTAGTATCCATATTGCTCGCCTTATGGTCTATATCGTTTTTTACTTTCTTAATACTATTATCTGAAGTAGTCTCGGATAATAATTCCAAACGCGCACGGTCCTTTTCATACAATTTCTCGTTGCGTTTGGCTAATACTGGTACGAACGATGATAATCCGTTGTAAGGCTTTCGCATAACGGTCTGCCTATTCATGCGTTTTATTGCGTCTCCAGTGAATCCATAACTGGTATTGCTTGACTGTATTTCTGCGCGTCGCGTACACTTCTTGTACTCCTGTTTAACATGATAGACGCAGTACTCGCATCGACTTGTATTTATAATTGTGGTACACGGATCTCCATTCTTTTTGATCGACTTGCATTTGCCCATATCCTTAGACCTGCCAAGAATCATCATCTTCTGAGGATTGTCGATCGATAGCGTCGCTTGATCGATATTATCTTTACTCTCGAGCACGTTTGGATTGAGAATACCTATCACACTGCCAACGATGGTTTTCCATAGTTGTTTATAGGCATTACTGAATAAAAAAATTGACACAGTCTTTAGGTCATCGGACAAATCACTTATTTTCCAGATACAGTAAGAGGTTCCCTTTTGCGAGGTTTTCGTGGTTGATTTGTTGATTAACACACCGGCAATTACCCAGTCATTATGTACATTATCAGAAATAATGTGGTTCTTTACTTTTGATATCGTTACAGATATTTTGTCTTTCATACGTTCTTTCATTTCAGCAGAGGATATAAGGGGACTAACTATTCTTATTCCAAAGAAGGGATCACTATAGACATCTTTTGCTGTATTATTATTATTACCTTTTATAGCATTATTGAAATCAAATGTTTTACTCTTATTATTAAAATCAACTATCTTCGCACTCTGTAATTTTACAGACTGCTCAGTCTTTAATGAAGAGTGTTCTTTTAACAAATGTTTTAACTCTCGTCCGTAATTAGAATACTTTTGCTCCTCAAAATAACGTCTGTCTTCGTCGTCAGAAGAATCAAACTTGTCATCATAAATCTCACTAACTTTCTTATCAATTGGTTTATTTTCATTACTTACGTTACTAGATGCAGAATCTAAAAAACTGAACTGCAATTCTGTTAGAGTCTTACTTGGCTTTGGTAGATCAGGCTGTTTAATTTCAGGCAGTTTAATTTCTTCAACCTGCTTAGACTGCTCAGTTTCTTTGATGTCGTTTGATATGAGATTATTCAGGATGTCTAGATCACAATCACTATCGTCATGCTCCATGTTTTAAGTTCTACAAAAAACAGATGAATTAAAAGAAATAAAGATACATTTATATTTAATTTAATTATATTTATATTTTTATTTCAGTTGTTTATATTGAAATTAAAGACATTTGTTTATATTGAAATTAAAGACAGGTGTCTAGATGTTTAGAGATGTCAAAAAATAAAGTAATGTCAAATGGAGTTAATTCACTTAATCACCAATTAACTTTTGAATTGATTATAGGTGTTTAATATTAAATCGAACAGAATAAAAATTTTTCTTTATGTATGCGCCGGATTATAAGTTGAAAAGGAATTTACCCACAAACTTTATTAACTAACGTATTTGTTATAACTAAAGTATTTAAATACTCATATATATCTATACAATAAAAAATAATCTAACCTTTCTTACGTTCTTTTCTATCGCAATTCAACAAAATTCCGTTTCATTATCACAGGTATCATTAACGCGTAAATGCCTTCGAATCACAACTTTCGAAGCTTTATTCAACAATTTCTGCATACACAGTATATGTACAATCTTGTATAATTTATACAATTATTTACACGAGTATTACACCTGGTCTCACCCGACGTTTACCCGCCAATTCTTAGTCTTAGACGACAGACGATGAGAATTCACTTGCGCAAGCGCCACTTTGTCGCTTCGATATGTCGAAAATCACAATGACGTCGATAGCCTTCGATCTTTCGATAGTTTTCGAATTGCGCTCATTTCAGGAACGCGCGGAACTGGTCATGAAATCACGGTTCTCTGATCGTTCGTATTTTCGTTATTGTGTCGTGAAACAATCATCTTAATTTCCATGGCACATAATAGAAAAACTTAAGATGTAAGATTTAAGTAGTAAGCGAATTGACCGATTACGATAGAAATCGTAAAACCATAACATAAGCAGTAGCGAATCCAATATGTTGATATCCTTACTGCTTAATTCTCTACCCATGTTCATATCATATATCATTTATTATGTTCAAAACTTTATCTTTTTGTTGACAATACAGTACAATACCAAGAGAACTTTTTAAAAACGCTTGGGTCAAAAAAGACCCGAACGGAGAATTAAGTCTTAAGTTTTTCTATGTATCATGGACTTTTAAGTGTCTCTCATAAAGTGCCGGATTCATTACGTGGCATATTGAGTGTATGAAGCAGGCATCTTGAATCGTTACTTTGGCTGGAAGTATATCGATCAACCTCTCCCAACGTGTCTCCGGCAATTTGCGCGCTCAAAGTTGTTTTCATCTCGCATCTTGCTTTGTTCTTATCAAGACAACGAAAGTGCAAACGATTATCACCAGGTATTTACATTGCATAGATAATTAATTTTATGTCGATATACATAAATCACTTCTTTGAATATTTAAACTCGATGATATAAGTAATGCAATCATTTTGCCTTCTCGCTTTTTGCACATCGATGACAATTATATATTCGCAACATGGTGTGAAGAATTTTAGATAAAATCTTTTCTATTCTTTCGAGTTTCTTGAATTGATATTGTTAGAAGCAAATGATTTTTATCACTATCTTGTGATTAATTAAAAAATTTTGGGGCAAAATTTTGTACATATTAATGATGGTTTATACTTTTATTTAATATTAATTCAAATTAAATGGATATAATTTTTTTATTAGGCATACATATTTATTAGATATGTTTATTGTCTCAATAATAATATCGCTTTGTTTTTAACAAACTTATAGGAGTTTATAATTTTATGACATATAATATGTTTGT
>NW_017259459.1:1972284-1973014 GCF_001594045.1 Atta colombica
TCATATTTCATTTGTTATAAGAGAAACGTAACTACGATTTTATTAATGGATTTCTTTAACGGATTAATTTGCGTGTTAATTTAAGTGTATTTATCGGGTATTTTTGTTATCGTAATATTTCGTTATCCTTTCTTAAAGAATAAATAAAAAAGAATAAGGGAAGTCGACAATCTCTAACGATTATTCTACTTGAGCTACTATTCAGAATGAATTATTTGTGATCTGCAATCGTTATCAAATAGTCACATGATCTCTGATTCATCATATTGTCTCCGATGTATAATGACGTAATTTTCTCTGGTCTAATGAGATGTAATCAAAGTGCACATGTTATCATATAGGGTAAAAGTAAAGTCCTATTTCTACATTTAACGGCATGTATATTTGTTGACTAATCCAAGTAAAGCCCTGTTTCTATATTTAACGGCATGTACATTTGTTGACTAATCTAACAATTAATAAACTTTTCTTCATTAAAATATTAAGAAAAAAATTAGCTTTTATTATTAGATATTAGATATTAAATAATTTTTATAGTATTAAATAGTAATTGTAACATTTTTAAAGACGTGAATAAAAAATAAGGAAATTCCGTTGTATTGTTTAAAATTTAAGGTTATACTTTTTAAAAATTTTAATTGCAATATAAATTAAATTAAAATAAATAATAATCGTGTCGAAAATTAACCAATAATGACTTCTCATGAAATTGTATATTAATAAAATAAAA
>NW_017259459.1:1973056-1976364 GCF_001594045.1 Atta colombica
ATATATATATATAAGAATTTAAAATATAATTCTTAGAAAGTATTTACAAAAAATTCAATAATGATAACATTTAGTGTAAGTTAATAGAAAAGTAAATTATTTTTAAAGAAGAATACTGTTCTTTTGTTCACATTGAATCCACACGAATACTCGTATGAAATCGCGCCACTGTTATTTATACTCACCGGCTAACGATTTTCGTAGCGAGGTGACCGCGCTTCCCGCAAGCACAGAAATCGACCAGTCTCTCCTTATGAAATATTCAGACTAGATGTTGCAGTCGGACTAACTCGAGCAGTCAGTTTGCATCTAAGCAATTTTCGAGGATGAGGAGGCAAGCAGCCGGTTTATCGAAAATACGTTCTGGAAATGCTTAATCGAAAGTCTCACTGTATTAACTTTTGGCAATTTGACATTATTTCCCTTTGCGAATCAATAATTAGGACGTGTTATTTTTATTTTAAGTATTTAAGGCCAATATTTATAGTCGATTCTTATTATTTTAAAACAATTTTAAGTAACATTTTAAAATGCTAATAAAGCTTTTTGATTGGTTTATTTTTATTGGACATTTTGAGACTAGGACAATCTTAAATATAAGACCATGAATATCAATCTAATTGTTAGTATCGATATCGCCTAAAATAATACATAACTTCTCATCATTTATAGTATTCTGGAAAAATTCAAGAAATATAATATCATAGAATCCAATGGAAATAAAATGGAAGATTGATTTTAATTATTAAAATATTTGTTAAAGATAATTAATTTAAGAAAATATATATATATAGTAGTCTGTCTGTTTGACAAATTATTGAGAAGATTTCTAGCAGCTTGAAGTTCAAAAGATATTATTATTAATTTTATAGTTTATATAAAATAAATGTATTAAACAAAGTTTTCATGTTTTTCCTGTTGGCCTCATTTCTCTAAATAAATAGCACAACATAATAATTTTGAAATTACAAAATTAATGACCGTAAATTTAATAATTTAATAGTAACTGTTACTTTATTTTGCTTTATATATTATAATTACTCATAAGTATTTTTACAGAAATATATGTAGTATCATTAAATATTAACCTGTTTTATGAAAGTGCTTTAATCCCTTTGAGATACTACCGTATTATGCGTTGAAGATAAATGTTTCCTGCGTACGCACAAAATACAGTTATCGTTTAACTAATGCTGGTATACAGCTTACACTTAATAAGCACGTAGATACCGGCTCATTACAATCTCTCTTTGTATTCTAATGTATGTGCTCAAAATCTTCATGATTCTGAATAATGCTTAAACTTTTACACTTAACCTATTTCCAAATTATAAAGACTTTTATAATATTTCCATCATCTATGGTAAATTAAATTACTGGAGAATTAATCAAGACGTTCATCAATTTTTATTTAATTTATTTATATTATTTATTATTATATTATAATAATATAATTTATTTATATTATTTTAATTAATTTAATTTCTTTATTTAATAAATGAAAAGATCTATTTTATGATATGCACAATAAAGTTGAAGATTCTTCAAACAGAAAAAATATTAATAATAATAAGTAAAATAAATGAGAATAGAATAACCTTCTGGCCTCTTGCATTTTCTATACGCATAGTTTTTTTTTCATTAAAATTTTATGTAAATGTAACTTGATGAAGACTTGCATCACAAAGTATACGGAAACTTTCTGTGACTTTGGTACGATGTCGCGCGCGCCGGATCTAGTTCCTTATAAAATAATAATAAACGCAACGCGATGATTCCGCTCAAGGATAGAGAAATAATTGCGCGTATCAAATAAATTATTCCGCATATTTTCGTCGATCGGCCGGCGTATGTATGCCGATGCACTTGGTGCCCCGTGGTACCATCGTTCGTCGGTCGATTAGAGCAATAAACCATCAATAATATAGTATACTTGCTACTCAAACACGCAGAATACATGTCTGGAAGTAATAAACTTGCTTGGTTGTTTTTTCTTGCGATTGTATTGTTTCGCGACGTTGCATAGAAATTTACAACCTGAAGAAATGAATCTTTCGATTACACTAGAAACAATATCATCGATAAGCGAATGTACTTTATTCCGAGGTCTAATTTTGCCAGATCGATATGTCGAGTGGCACGAAAAAAGAAACAAGAACAAAATATTTTTACAAAGGAACTTGCAAGAAAGAACCACTTTTCAACATATGAACGTTTATTTTACAACATACTATTATTTTAATAAAAATTTAATTAAAGAAAAGACATGTACATGTATGTATATATATAAAAGTATTATCTCCTGTTATTGATTTTATATCTTGGGAAAATGCCTACTATATTATACAGAAAACGTATTCTAATATTTTCGTTTACGTGCGTGCAATTTATCATGATATAAAGCTGAAATATAGTTAGGCTATCTTTCTTCCGTAATCATTGTTCTCCAGTAATTAATGATAAATATTTCTTTCCGAGTTGATAATTACGAGTTTTCTTGCTGCTTTTAAACAAATACGATATTTATCATATTCTTCTACGCAGTCTGACCTATTAAAAAAGAAAATATACTTCGGACAACCGTTGTAGCGGAATTTTTTCTTCGTACGTTGGTCGCGTTGTTTGCTCGCGTGCAACGGGACTCTGGTGTCATTCCATAATTCTGGAACTAATTGGAACAAAAGCAGCTCACGTATCGTCCATCTGCCCCCTTTCCTTTCTGTCCCTCCCGCCTCTTTTCGCCGGTCTTGTTTCTGAATCATCTGCGACACAGCCGCGGGCATCTTCCACCTGCTAATCTCGAGGAAAGCTGCGCGTTCCAAGCGACTTCCACCTGTTAGTTATGAAGGAAAGCGTGTAGTCACGGAGTCCCTCGTGTAGAACGAAACTGCATGCGCCGTGCATCGCTCTTCCACGCATGGCATCTGCGCTCTTTCTCTCTTTATAGTGAGAGAGAGAGAGAGAGAGAGAGAGAGAGAGAGAGAGAGAGAGAGAGAGAGACACATACTGTGAATGCACAACATGATGTGCTTCGAAAGAAAATACACCATTACTTTCGACGCATCGTTGCACCTCGCGATTTGTTCCTTGAAGCACCATCGTGGATTCTTTCATGTGCGAACGAATCAGAATGATACAATTGAAGTCCATCTTTAAATTACGTGTAATATTATCTATATTTTCTAAGTTCAAGCTTTGTAAAAAGGTTTTTGAGATATTCCAATTTACAATGAAACTACAAGAGAAAAGAATATCAGAAATTTATCATTATTATATGCATATATATATATATATATATATATCGATCT
>NW_017259459.1:1976464-1989389 GCF_001594045.1 Atta colombica
TTAATTAAAAAGATTTCAATTATTGAATAATGTCTGCAATTATATAAAATAAAGTATTTATGAAATATTTATTCAGAAATTTAATAAAAATGTATAAATTATATGAAACTTATACACTTTAATATGTTTTAGATATAATCTTTGCATTTTTTTATGCTTCAATGTGCATACTTTGCTTTAGCCTTTGTTTTTGTTGATAACTGACTATCCCTTCGTTGCACGCTTCTTCGCCTTCGTCGCCTTTTGTAACAAGCTCGGTGAAGAGATTTTCCCCCGGGACATGCTTCTCCCTTGACCTCTTTGTTGTAACTCATTTTAATAACGCAACTTCAATAATTATGGTTATTATAATAACGGTATGCAGTAAACGTAGAATCAAAGCGCTCGTCATTACAACGAGAACTTTTGACAAAACTTACTCTCTTTTTAAACGAAATTTCTTTCCTTTTTTTGGAATAAAATCTCATAATATTTAAAGTAACTTATTTACAAGATATTCTGGTTTATAATTTGTAAATAATATCACGCTGTTATTTAACTATCGATATTTTATTAAGAATAAATATTTCACAATATATTCTCTTATGACATCTGAAAATGGTTCAAATCAGCAGCCGAAATATGTTATGTTACGATTGTTATGATCATGATTGTTTCAATTTTAATTTAATTACAGTCGATTTTCTATTTCTTTACTTTTTTAATTTATTATTGTGCCAACTTTATAACCGACTCTACTTGCCCTTTCTATTATTTATATTGTTATTTTAACAGCAAGAATTTTGATTAATTTATTTTTAATAAATATTTCTTAAATAGACTAAAAGAAGTAAATGCGTAAGTCATCAAATTAGAAAGAAATATATCTTTTCACGTTTTTATACATTTCTTACTTTCCATTTCAAGAATATTAATTCACATAAATTAAATTTTTTCAGAAGTTAAATAAAATTGAATATATCTATCTGCACTCAATTAAAATTGTACCATTTATTCGTATGTTAATGCTATTTCTTAAATTGATTTTTTATACAATTATTATTTACAAAAAATATTATAAAAAAAATTAATTTTATATTTATTAATTTTTTCTTATTTGCTGTCATCGTAACTTGATGAGGAATATTTTTACCGAGATTTCCTTTCTCATAGATAATCTAAGAACACGTGCGGAGAGACCCCGACGCATCCCTATCTCTATGCGTTTCCCCTTGCAACGGTGGTCATCCCTTCGTCGAATGCAGCTCTGTTTTTCCATCACCTTTTCCGGCGATGAGTCGCGACGGAAGAAGGGTCTCTTTCTCTCTCTCTCTCTCTCTCTCTCTCTCTCTCTCTCTGTCCAGGCACGCGCCTCTCGCTTCTCCGTCCTCCTCGTCTGAATCGTAAACGAGTCGTTCTCTTCCCCTCACACCCATCGTCGGCGCTCGATCCAAAGCTCCCCCCCTCCACACTGCTATCCACCCACTCACCTACCCCGACCCAGTGGCCCGCGGGCCACCCCCACCTCACCCTCGCCGCTCGCGGCACGGCGCGGCGAAGCCGCGGCCCCCGCGCGCCCGTCTCACCGTCATCGCGCTGGTTCACGCTCCGTCAGTCTGTCGGCAACCTGCGTACCAGTCGTGTCGCAGCGCTCACGTAACAAAATTCTTATTATTATTACCATCACTCTTTACTTGCCTTGAAACTTGATCGGTGGTGTGTTGATTCTCGTTTTCCGACTTCGTTGCGCGTATTTCATTTCACGACACCGTCCCAATCCCTTTAATTAACATTTTCATCGTCCAACCAGGAGGTCTCGCGCTCGTCGAAGAAAATTGCCGTTGCCGCCGCCGCATCACGTCGTCCGCGCTCGCGCATAAAACACGCCACGACCCGCGATTGTACGCGCGCATCATACGGGGCGCACCGATAAAGTGACCGAGAGACAGAAAATCATCACGAGGGAGAGAGGGAGAGAGGAGCCCAAAGACGTCAAGTACGAACCGATCGCCTGCCAACCTTATCCGATTGCCGCTGGTACCTACGAGCGTCGCTGGCATTTCGGAGTATTGCTGCGTGTCAAACATCCGGTACGTAGCAAGTCGTACTCGTACCATCAGTACGCCTCGCGCATCCTCGTTTTCGCCGTCATCATCGCCGTCGCCGTCGTCCTCTTCGTTGTCATAGAGTGCAGCCGCGTGACGCAGCAGCGCTGGAGTTCATCAGCCGGAACGTCATCAGACTCGTTTTACCCGGTGCATGGGTCATCCTTCACCGATAGATGAACATCATTCCTGCTTACAGGAAATACATCGCCAGATCGTTGCCGATCGCGTTCACCGCTGGCTGCCCTGCTCCACCTCCACACGGCGGGCACGCTGCTGCTGGTGTATCGATTGCTCTAAAATAGACGCGTGGGAACAACACCTGCAGGCCAGGCGTACACGTACACACATGCCGTTCGCAAGCGTATAAACGCGCAACAGACTATACACGTCTGTGTTTCACGCTTCGTACACGCTCATACATACGGCGCGTTCGTTCTCTCCCCCCTCCCTCCCTCTCTCTCTCTCTCTCTCTCTCTCTCGCTCGCTCGCTCGTTCATTCTCTCTCGCTCTCTCACTCTCGCTCTCGCTCTCGCTCATTACTTCTCGTCGTTACGCTGCCACGACCCTCTCGCAGCAGCAACGTGTGACAGGTGCAACGACGGCGACATCGTCGTAGGGTGGTCGGTGGTGGCGCTGGCGAAGAGCCGCAGCAGGAAACGGAAGAAGAAGTGAGTCGGGTCGGGGTTGCGAGAAAACGCGAATAAGAAGAGAAAAAAAAAGTAGAAAAGTCCAGGAAGAGAAAACAGAAGGAAGAGAGGAAGAAGAAAAGAAACCGGTTGAAGGGGCGAGAGAAGGATCAGATCAGGGAAGGAGAGGAGGCGTGGAGGAGAAAGAAGAAGGAGAGGAAGAGGAGGAGGAGGAGGAGGAAGAGGAGGAGGAGGAGGCGGCCGCGGCCCCCGTGTTTCTTGCGAAGGGAAGGTTATTTTCCAGTGATACGTCCTGGAGGCGCCCGTCGTCTTCGCCGGTACAACCATAACGCCGCCCGCTTTAAAACGACCGAGACGGGACACGGTGGATTCATCGCCGCCACCCGCTCGTACCGCAGCCCCCGGCAATCCCGGACCGTCCGGCAAACTCGCCTGCATCATGGACGCGCCGCTATCGCAGAGCATGGACTCCGTTAACACGGTGGCCACCGGCGAAGACGAGGTAGGTGTTCTCTATAATACGAGATTTGCTGTTTGAGGCGCCGCGACGTCGCGACGGCGGCGCCGCGCAGCGTTGGTTTGTACCGTGTACGAATGGCCGAAGGGGTGAAATCCACCCCTTCTGACGCACTCCCTCTGTCTCTCTTTCCCTTCCCGTCCTTCACCGTAACTCTGAACTGACTTCATGCCAGTTTTTCACGAGATTATCGATATATTTTTCTTCTTCCAAAACCTACCCCTTTCTTTCTGTTCGTTTCATCAAAGGGAATACTTGGATATCAGATATCGTCTCTTTTTCTTTTCTTTCATCGAGAGGTTATATTGGTCTCTCCCCTCATTACCCTTTCTCCTTCTTCCATCCTTTCTCCCTCGCACTTCTGTATTATCGCCATATTGGTTGGTTCTCCATCCCCCTTGTTCGCGTTTGTATATACACGTTTGTCTCTCTTACTCGTTCCAAGTTCCAACCCTCGCGCGTCATAGCGCGCGCAAGCGCGTAGTGAAGTATTCGCGCAGGCTGCTGACACGCGCGTACCTCCGCCGCGTGTAGAATGCCGTTCATTAATGATGCACTCGATGCAAGCTCGATACATCATGCATGCTCGAAATGGTCCAACGCTAGGCATAGCAAATGTAATAATTAAATAGAGACTAGAAATGCATTCCGTTTATAAATAAATTACAATTATTAAGGTAAATAGTAATTCACAAAAAACGAATACAGATACACGTTAAAATATTCTTCTTGATAATACGGTTTTAATCATATTCCATGACGTATTTATGAATTGATTAGTCGAGTTTTTGCTCAAGTGATAAAAAATGATTATTGACGCATAGAAAATTATTAGAAATGGCACTTCTCTATTTGCATTACGGTATTCTCAGTAATGATTCATTATGTTATTACAGCGGAGCTAACAGATATCCTCAGATGAGTAATTAATAGAGGTATTTAGGAATTAATTGGAATTAATGTATATCGAGAGGCAAAATGCAAAATCGATTACGAAACAGAGACATGCGAGGTTAGCAATTATATGTAATTGTACTATCCATTATGTTCGCGCGGTATATAACGCGCATTCATCAGGATCCTTTGTTCTTCGTGATCAACCGTAACTATATAATCTTGCACAATTTTTCGCGATTGCTAACGTATTCTTTGTAGAGCTGGCAGCTGGTATGACGCAATTGTTCGAAGTTGAAACAGTTGTACGACACAACTGTTCATAGAGTAGAAACAAATCGTATCTTCAATTTATGATGTCGTATGGATTTCAAATCGAAAATTCTGTAGGAAAGTATTATGTTACTTACAGTGTGAAAACTTTGTTTTTACATACACAACTTTAATTTTCAAACCACTTCAACAAAGTTTCTGTGCTGTATCATTGTATGTATTGCGCACTTGATTGCAATGATATACGTCAAGAATATTCAAGAATGTCGTAAAACTTTTCAAGAAAAAATACAAATGTAGAAATAGCGGAATTTCGCGAAGAAGCGTAGATGTGTGTACATTAAATTTTTACGCGTTGTGTTCGTTGAAATGTTTGGTCTTTTAATGTTTCATAGCATACGCTATCAAATGCTTTCAAAGTAAATTTGAAATTTTTTACGTCCAGCAAGATTTTTTTACATACACATACATAACAAATTATTGCACTAAAGTGAGCACATATCAAAATATTTTGTAACATTGATTATGTATCTTTGTCAACACGTATCTACATATCTAACAATTAAATTTATAAAATAAATAAGTAAAGTAGCGAAACAATTAAAAATATTAATAAATTATAATTTAAAGAAATGGAAAATTGAAAGTAAATTTTGAAAATCATTTTATTACATGTATATATATATATATGTATATATAAAAAAAACATATATATGTATATATTATTACATTAAATATTACTTCTAATAATTTATCAAATAATTTATCTAATGAATTATTGATCTAATTTAACTAAAATTATTTAATTGGATAAAAACTCTGCAGCTTTGAAAGAATTTTAGGCGAGTTATAAATTTATTGGGTAAACTCTTATTATTTCGAAGGAATACAGTCCTAGTGGCACTTCGATAAATGATAATACCGCGCAAAGCTGTCATTGCGCAGCATCGTATATACATGCATAATTATATACATATACATATAAATATAAACACATACATGCACATGCACATACGCGTCTCGTGGTATGGAAGGCGGGAATTCGATCGCGTGCTTGCCACGACGGAGTGTATGCCTCGCAGGTGACTCGTTTTCACCGGTGCGCTCGATCGGACGGTTGCTTGCTCGCTTGTTCGCTTGCTCGCTCGCCTGCACGCCCGCCTGCCCTCTCGTCTGCCATGCTGGCTTCCTTCCTCGTACAGGCACAGGCACAGGCACAGGCATGAGCACAGGCATAGGCAGACGGCCACCTGAAAGAGTGACGCCGCCACGCCGCACCACACTACGTTCACTATTGATTTTTCCGCGACTGTGCGAGAGGGCCACCAAGGAGGGCCCGCCAGCACGCTTCGCGCTATGTCACATCATGCGGGAGGTGGATTACGCCTCGTGACTGTAACGTGGGTGCCAAAGATGTATGTGTGTACGTGCGTATACACGCGTACGTTGTATATACGTGGGCAGCATACATATACGGGTAAATGATTTGACTTAGGTCGCAGAACATACCGGGTGGCGACCCCAATGAAGCGTAACCAGCGAACCTGCCGTCCGTTTTTTACTTCCAAGGGTCAATCGATTTACAATGTTTACGATGGAGCAGATGCTCATAGGCAATCACATTTTGCACTGTCAAGTTTTGGTAAAAATGCTATTTTTTTCAAGAGGAAAAGTTAAATTTATGTAGCTCAAGGAATGTGTAAATTAACCGTGTTGTGTGTGAAATAAATTTCCACTTGTTATACCTTTCTACTCATTAATTTTATTACTTCATTTAAGTCCATTTTAACTATTTATGTTGTAGTTATTTATACAAATAGCGTCTTATTTGTTCTAAAGATATATACTTATAACAAGCTTAATGCGAGAGCTTTTATTGTTCTATTTATGGAAGGAGAAATTATTTTCTTTATAATTATATAAAATATATATAATTATATATAGAAGTATAGAGCTGTCTTTTACTTATTTAATCCTTTGATTCTAATTTAGAATTAATTTTTCCTCTTATTACAAAAATATTATAGGAAATATTTCCCACAAATTTTTAATTTGCATCATTAAATATTTCTATAACTTGATTCTTGGAAAGTATTTTTGATCGTTTCTATTTCATGATTTCTTTTATTAGAGAAAAATCGATTAAATATATATAAATCTGAAATTTTTTAAATTAATTTAAATTTATTTGTAAATGTAATTATATATCTTACAAATTGAAAATTTATTGTAAAATTAACAAATTATGAGAAGTTATTATTGTATTGTAATCTTTCTGAAATTGTTAAAATCATACCATTGATTTTCGGGTTTATTTCAAAACGACGGAATTCAGATAGAAAAATGATAAGCGAATATTTATTCGAACCTTTGTTTTGTCGCGGAAAATTTCACATTTCAGTCGGTCTTTCATTTGACGATGCGTTCGCTGTGCGAGTTCGTGATTATAACGAGGAAATGCTTTCATGCTTTTCCTCGTTAATCGAGAAAATTAAATTCACGAACAGGTTATGGCTTTTAATACGAGCGTCGATGTCCTACGAGAGTTGACGTCTACAATAACGCGATATTAACTTCCAAACAGAATTGTAGCTTGAGTACGTATAGCATAACAATCACTTTAATCAGTTTTGATAGTAATAACATTATTTAGAACATTACAATTTTGCAAGTTAGTGAAAATATATGTTATTAGTTTCAAATAAAGATAGCTAATAAAATTAATTTTATTTTTATTGTTTTTAATTCGATAAAGTTGTATTCGTTTTACGTAATATAATAATTTTTATCATAAGGCATAATAAGAAGGTTTCTAAAAAGAAATATTTTTTCTTCATATATTAATATTAATTGATCGTTTAGTATTTCAATCTAAATTATTCTAAATACAGTCTCAATAAATTTTCGAAAGAATTTTCGAAAGAGTTCATAAAAATTCAATTATATAACATATGTTAATATGTTACAAATATAAATGCAATATCTACATATATGTTTACCGTGTATGTCTTCATTATATCAATATCGAAATCGATAGATTTCGATTTCACTGAAATTTTGGTGTACGTGTGTGATTACAACTCAGTGCGTAATTATCAAGATTCACGCATAAACGCCACCTCGCCAACGAGAAGCAAAAGAGCAGCGGCGCGTAAAAAAATTCACAAAGATATTTCAAATTCGTTAAGCAAACGAACGATTGCGCTCGGGTATACATATGTACAATAACATTATCCTGTTAGAGGCGAATAGTGGAGTCTGTATTATGCGTTAATCTTCATCGATGTGTGCAGGTGCATGCATAAAGAGAACCGGCTGGCTAAACCGCCCCTCGCTTTCTTTCGTTCTCGTTTCCGTCCTTCTTCCTGTCTGTTTCGTGCGGAAAGCAAACGGGGTATTGGGCTTTGAATCCTCAAAGCTGCACGCTAATGCATTCGGATGGACCGAAATCTCGGTTGGGAACGAAAGCGGAATAAATGCACGCGGTTATATGAAGAAATCGTTGGAATTGTAATATACAGGTGGAAAGGGAAAGAGAAGCGTGATAAGTATGATGTGAACGAGAGTTGAAAGTTTATAGGAGAATTATTCTTATTTTTTGCGGCTTATCATTGCTCTAGTTATTATATAGTATACTGACATAATTAATTAAAGAACACTTTCACTGCATAAATGATTTTGCCTTCATAAACTTATAAAATGGATATTTTATATCGATTTATTTGGATTATGTAATATATTAGGTAATGTATAATTTTGTACTCTTTTAATTTTGAGATTTGAAGAGAGATTTAATTTTATCTGTTTTTGTGGCATTAAATTTAAAGGAGGAATATAATTATATAATTTGAATAATTAATTTCTGGTAGTGTTAATTACGCTGAGTCGAAATAATCTGCATGATTCTTTTCATGCATCATGTCGTATTTGTAAAATTCACGAGGAAACTTTGAACACGATGCCACGCGCAGCTGATTCGTTTATCGACTCTTGATAATTTCACGATCGAATCACGTTGCTCACACTAGGAAGTCAGTAGCCGCTGTAGTTAGAAAGTAGAACTCGATCTCTCGGTCGTGGGAGAAAACTGATACAGAAAGTGGATGCACTGCAAAAAAAAAAAGTGGTTAAGAGACTCTCGCTTCTCACGGCAAGATTTTCCGTGTGTCTTTCGACCTGTTTATTAATATTTTAAAAAATTTTCCTCATTTTTCAAAACGCATAAAATTTTTGAAATATAAATGATTCGTTATATATGCTTTCATTAAAGTATTTCTTTATGTTTAATTTTAATTATAGTGTAAAATCCGCGCGTTAAGAATATTAAGAGCCAAGTTAAAATGCAAATTATATAAAATCTAAGATTATACTATTAAGATTGTAGATAAAATTCAAAGATATGATTTAATAATTGTAATCATCTTAAAAAAAGTTACGTAGAGATAATTCTGAATATTTCTATATACTGAAATTTTAACGATTGAGTTAAAAAATATGCAAATGATTTATAAAATGTGCACATAATTTATATAAAAATGATGATATTTTCTAAAACAAGAACTTTAATAAAATTAAAAACTGTTATTAATATTTCTTTAAATCTAATCCTTTTATATCTAGTCATTTTTCATTTAATATTTAATATTACATATAAAATATTCTTAATATTCTTAATATTAACATGAAGTGCATGAATCTTTATTTTCACATATTCTGGTACTCGAAGAAATTTATTTATAAATTTAATACCGCAACTCGTAGAGCACAGATTAATTTTCACGATTTCTTGCTACTGCTGCTTCATTGTAGAATTTATTTTATTGTAGGAAGTGGAGTATGCGTGACACGTAGAAATATTTTTTATATTATTTATCTCGCGTCTTAAAAAAAGCACTAGCACTAGCGGTTACAGACGATTCACCGTGTTTAACACTTGCGAGCGGGAAATTCTGAAATCTTCGAACCGTTACGAGCAGCTGTTACCGCGCGCGCAACTTAAACGATCGATCATCGCGGTTGAGAGAAATAAAAGTAAAAAGTCTGTTCGCTTCAGTGGTCATCGGCAATGTTTAAACTTCTTTAGCGAATACCGGAAGTTGGATGTTTGGCAGTTATGAGGAAGGGAGTCGAGAGGAAGTCATCGTACATCGGAGAATAATCCTTTTTCCTTGACCGTTCTCGTCTTCCTGATGATGGGATTTGTTTGCTGGAACGTGTCGATGGTAAAGGAACCTTGCTAAATCGATTTGCCACAAATCCGATACGGGGGTTGGCGAGATTGACGATCGTCGGTCGCTAAGCGACAGAAGTCTTGGTTTTCACGAAATCGTCGATGAAGGTGCGAGTGAATCGATAAACGCGACTGAAAGTTTAATTTCGCTTTGAACGATCTTCTCTCGTTTAACTATCTGTTCGAGACAAATTTAAGCAAAATATAGGATGAATTCGAGTATAATAAATGTGGTAGTGAGTATATGATGAATATAGAATATGTTCGTTACGATAATAATAGATGAATTTTAAAATAGTAAAATTGATATAAATCTAGATTAGCACTTGAATTTGAAATAATAGTCACTAAATATAAAAAAGATGACCTATATAAGTTAAAAATATTGATTTTTATTATTGAAAAGTTTTCTCTAATGTTTTACATGTATCCATTTATCATGTTTGATGTTTATCGTATTACTGGAATATAATCGTATATAATGATCACAGTACGTAATTAATAAAGGGCATAATGTACAGTTAATAATGTTATGTAGAGTTAATAATATGTTCATACAATAATACGGAAAAATTTTTTTTCAATATAAATAAATCACGAAATGAGTAATGTCTAAAAGTAAAGTTGAAGAAGTCCTTTTATACCTTCGCATTTTTTATGAGCATTTTTTATTTAATTTCGGAAATGTGTTTTTTAATTTAAAAAGAGTTTCTCGGAATTCTCTAAAACATGAATATATATTCATATGAATATTAAACCAACGTAAGTTCGAGAGATGATTGCTTTAGTCTAGCGATTTGAAATGATTGCTGTAAGATACGGTGATGCTAGATATTCGGGAATGGAGTTTGTTCGAATGCAACACTCGCTTTTTCTTTTCCTCATTAGAAGAGCACACCACTTGTTTCGCAAGAAAACTCACGGTTCTGCAATCGTTATGATTACGTAAATCGGCATTATTACACTTTTACATTGTAAAGAGGTTACAATTCTCGCGTGGAGTTGCACTTGCAATGACGTGCGTCCGAAATGAGCTGAAAATTTGCCGTGAGAACACACGCCCTGTTTACTTCTCCTCTCAGTCGGTGAATATCTTGATCTGATCTTTCTTGAATTCTGTTTGAACGAGTAATTAGCCTAGAGAAATTAGTATCTGCGAGCAGTTTCTCTGTACGTAAACAATCTACTAATTGAACTACTTAATTAAGCAGTGTATGTTAGTATGTATTAGCTTAATATATTGATCGTTACTAATTATAGTAACACCTAGTAATAATGATGATTTCGCAGAAATATTATAATATGATATAAAGGAAAACATGAAAATGGATACTGAAAAAAATGTATATAAATTTTAATATATATTTCTTTGAATAATAAACATTTATTTGCAGTAAATTAATATTTATTCAAAATAATAATAAAAAATAATAATTAAATCAAATTAATGGTTTTTATATCAAATAAATATATGTTTAATAAATATTTACGTAAAATTATTCAAATATTTATTAAAATTTAGTTTTTTTTAGTGTATTGTTTAGAGATATCCGTTGAGCATTTTTGTTATAAATATATCGCATAATTTGCAATTTTAATTTTTTAAATATTTAATGAATTATGTATTCTTATTACGTAAAATTAAAATATGTATAATTAAAAAGAAACAATAAGAAAACAGACAGATGCTCATTTGTAAAATACAGAACTGAAGAAGTTTCATGAAAGTTTTCGCAATATTTTCCCACGATTTTAAACTATTTTAAATTTAAATTAATGTGATATTTTTAATCTTTACAAGAAGCGTATTGTCATGCAATTATGCGATGCATAATTTCATAACGATGTAATGAGCGAACACAATGAGACTCCAAGTTATTCCAAGTTGTTACTTAAGTTGCAAACGTATTTTCATCAACTTTCGTCAAATAAATTACGGAACGCTTTCATGAATTCGCCCAGATGCACGTATCGATAATTAATCTAAGAGCGAAACGAGATGGACAGCTCATTTTTTTTTTTTGCGAGTGATCTCGTTGTCACAGTGTCAACGTCGAGAGATTCCCATTGTCCCATGTCGATTCATTCTGACCTCCTTACTCACTGACAGCGACGCGGCGGGAAAGACTTTCTTGGCCGAATTTGCTATCGCGGTTGCCCGAGGAGACGATGCGGGATCGATACTCGATCGCCGAGGAAATCTGCGCGTGCTCGACGATCGTCGTCGAAATGCGAACTCAGGTGCATTCCTGTTAACTTTTGCATTCGTACGTCTTTTATTTGAATCTTTGCTATTATCTGTCCTTATTAAACATTTTTCTCTATTAAAATTCGTAAAATGTATATTACTTTAAAAAGAAAAAAAATCTACTATTTTTAAGTTATCAAGAGTTAAAAAGAGTTAAAAAGAGAATAATGTTGATTATTTTGTGTTAGTTATTTTGGCTTTTAGTATTGAAATAATTTTTCACGTAAAAAAATTTTTTGCTTACAAAATGTATATTTTATTTAATATATGAATTACGAAATGTAAATTTTATTTAACTATTGTGATAGCAGTACCATGAATATTGATAAGCTTTACTCAATATTGATGGTCTCGCTATTATCGCAAAATTACATTTCGACATACCAATGTTGCTCGAAAGCGAGTTAGAATGCACTGCCTCGTATTCAATCATCTAATTGCCTGCATAGCCAAGCTAACCGTAAATCCCAATCGTATACAAAATGGGGCAACATTGACTAACGATTTATTAGTCAGACAGACATGTAACCACTTCATTATGGAACGGGACCGATCGGTCATGAGGGGGATCGCGGAGGAGGAATGGTGGTTAAAATTTCGAGTTCGTGATTGTTCGAATTCTCCGCAAGTGGGTGGTTGAATTTAATTTATGTGATTGGTCGCGCTAACACGTTGGATTCATGATATGCAAACAAACAAACGGATTGTTATAACGATTGTTTGGTAGCGCTTGTTGATAGTGTTAATGCACGCACTGTCGTAAATAATACAAGGTTTTTCGTTATCGAATGACTGTACAACTATTAGATCGCGTTACATGAGGGGAAACTGAGAGTCATCTTGCGTGAGCATAAACACGAAACACAAGTAACTTCGTACAGTCATGCGAAACGTTGTTTCCTACAGCGAGTCTCATTCTAATTCTTATTAATAAAGAAGTGATCTATAAATCTAATTTATTTATCTTATTTATTATCAAAATGTAATAAGAAGTGTACCGTTGACTGAATATATATATATATATATATA
>NW_017259459.1:1989489-2019018 GCF_001594045.1 Atta colombica
TTTGTTAATTTTATCTTTGCAATGTATTCGTGCGTAAGTTAACGTGTTCTGTTTAAGACAATGTATAAATATCTATTTAGAGATCAAACAATTATAGAGAGAATTATATTATTAAAATGAATTAATATTATTTAATTATTTAATTAATATTTCATTGAAACAATTTATATTAATATCTTTTACACGTAAAAATGTTCCATTATGCATGCATTGAGCACCACTGAGTTCCGCTGTCGGCAACAAGAGCAACCGGCAGCATTAATGAGCGGCAACATTCGTATGCGTAATTTCTCCATGTGGTATCGATAAATTGAGTTGTTCTCTCATCGTAGAATGACCGGAGAGGTCCTCTCTCGTCGTTGTTGATCGTTCGACCGTCGGTTCTCAGTTTGCAATATTGTAGCGCGCACGCAGCGGACGTATTGAATTTCGTACTGCTCGCGGGGAATGATTGTATAACGATGAACAATGGGACCTAGGACTCTAGCGGGAGAGCATTATGGCAGAGCGGATGTTGTATAACGGTTAGCCAGCGAAGAGGAACGAGACGGGAGCAGCAAACCGTAAACGCCACGAGCGTTCAACCTCTCTCTCCGTGTGTTCGTCTCTGTTTCTCTTAGTTTTTCTTGCTTTCTCTCTCTCTCTCTCTCTCTCTCTCTCTCTCTCTCTCTCTCTTCTCGTTCTTGTTCTCGTGCAACGACGTTATTCGAAATAATATCAAACCCGTGGAAAGCATGGACCGCGTTTCGCACCTGTCAGATGCGTGCATGACGGCATAGAATGGAGTGACATTCGTGTTTCTTTCACGAGCAAAGTAAAGCATACGGTTATTGGTCGTAATATTTATTCGTTGTTTTGTGAAGCGACCGTCGGAAATTTTATTAGAAATAATCCGTAATAATAATAAAATTTATATCTGCGATTATCATATCAATAATCTATTTCGTGCAGAATTATTTATTTTATTCTTTTTAGAGGAAGTAGAAAATGTAAACGAAAACTTTATTCAAGTTGGAGTTTGAGGAGTAAAATGAAGAAAACCGTACAAAATTATTGATTAATTTTGAAATTTTGAAAAAATTGATTTATGATTTATTTCATAAAAATGTGAAATTTTTTTAGGAAGAGAAAATCAATACGAACAAACATAGCTAACAAGAAGTCATAAACTGAAGTCGCAATAACCATACAACTTATTTAAGAAACACGCAAAGTAATGAACGTCAAAATATTATGAATGCAAGATATTTACATAATAGTAACTCGTAAATCTTAATGACATTTTATGGCACTAAAATTATTTATTCATAGTCTACGTAAAACCTAGTCATTTTATTGCTGTAATTTTTTAATAATTTTGTAAAAGAAAATCTAAAGTTTTGTCATCAAATCTAAAGTTTTAATATGTCAAAATAATTATGTATAAAAATTATGTTAATAATTATGCATACTTATCAGTCAAATTTTGAAAACTATTAATCTTTTATATTTATTTCAATTTACACGCGCACACAAAATGCGCGTCGTTAGTTTTGCAACTCAGGTCAAATTGCAAAGTGAGTTAGAATATTTATTCATCAATTATTGATGATTCCGCTATTAGTTGGATCGTTTCTGTAAACACGCGTGTAATTCGATATTACGCGAATGGACGTGTGCATTTTACCGTTCGGAAATGCGTTTGGAAATGCATTTTTTAAACGAGTGACAATGTCGCGCGTTTAAGCAAGCGTTCACTTTTCATTAATACCGGTAGTTTCGTACAAGTAGTGAATACTAAGTACACATGAGTGGTTCCACTTGAACACAACACTCATGCGTGCAGTATAAAGAAAAATCCTTTATGCAATAGCGAGACGCACCATGAATTAACACTATTCTTTGTTGCAAGTCGATGCAATCTCTCTGACGTTAGCATTTTCTATACTTATGTATAATTGTAGTTTATAAATACGCAAGGTTTCATCATAGATATATGAATAATTTTTATTAAATGTAAAAATTATAATATTTTTTATTCAAAAATGAGTCGCGTGAAAACAGTATTCAAGCAAAACGGTCGTACCGTTTGAGAATTATATATGTCGGTCTGAATGTGGCAAATGGATGCGGTTTAATCTAAAATAATGTCTCGCTCGTATAATTTAAAGTAATATTATATCTCTCTTGGCATATATACCAGGCACCGCCGAATATATCCGTCGCGGATACGCAGTCGGACCGCAGCGATTCCGTTGCGCGCATGGATTGCAAGCCCGCGATGAATAATTGTCACAACTGACATACCTCTCTTTCTCTGTGTCGCTGCGCCGGCCAATAGACACTTGCTATGAATAGAGTTCGAAACAGTGCAAAATTTACCTGCCGGTGAAATTTATTTTGCATGTCAATGGCGATTTCGAAATGTGTTTGCCGACAAGCCGACTAATATCAATGGTTTATCACTTTGTGCTCAGAATGGTGTTCGGTGTATGGATCATCTGTCTGGCAAGTTTGAATACATTTTGCTAGTTTTGGCTGTCAGCAATAATTCGTAAAAGTGCTGATGTGTGATCTCCTGATCGTATTATAAATGTATATCTTTTATATTTGTACTATAAATGTATACCTTTTAATCGTTTCTACTTCTGATGTTTCAATTAACATATCATAATTATATGTTTTTCACTTGACTACTTTTAAAAAATCCTTCAGAATTATTGTACTTTACCATTAACGAAAACTATATTTGATTAATCAAATGAAGAGACATTAGAATTATAGTAGTGATTTCACAAAGTTCCTTAAATAAAATCTGCTTTAGTTGTGTTTTTTATATTATCTTTATAATACAAAAATGCCAGTAAAAAAATCAAATGTCGCGATCCCAAGTGAACTATTGAATATGCACATACATATGTATATATATTTTAGAAAGAGAACGGATATATAGAACGTGTTCACATGTGTTCAAGTCACGATTCATCTCTTGGGGAGATCCTACGTTTATAACATAGTAAACCGAGCCGATATCTACGTACGACAGTAGTATTTTCATTTTCTACGGACGAATTTATTACTGCAGGAGACATCTTGTATTTATGACAACATTTTTACGGGCTCGACGCCGTCTTGTGTCACCAAAATTGTATAAAAGTTGTATAACCGTGATTTCCACGGATTTTCTTACATTAATTTCATTTTACGTTTTTGCATTGATTTTTTGAAATTTAAACACATTAAATTGATAGATTAGACAGATTAAATTGATATAATGATGAATTTTGATATCTTTTGCATAATGTTTAGACTTTTAATTCTTTAACTTATGAATTTTTAGTCCCTGAAATTTGGAACTCCGAAGCTTCGAACGTTTGTTGAATCTTTCAACTTTCAAACTTTCAGATATTTGATGACTAAGTCTTCTATTTCTTTGAAGTTGTAAACTTTTATGCTTTCAAAATTTTTGTGTCCATGAAACTTTGATCTTTTCAAAGTCTAAACAATTCTTCACCTAAGACCTAATAAATTGAGAACCACTGACAAACGATACCTCACCTAGCACGTACGATAACTTTAGTGAGCTGATAGGCTGATACGTTGTTTCTTTCGTTTTTTTATGCGGGTATTAAGTTAGTGTGGTGTATTTGTAAGCAGGACGATAGGAAAGCACTTTTACATGTGTGAGACTTTTTTGTTATATAATAATAATTTTCATGATATAAACAGCAGATTAATCAATCGTAATGATGAGCGTATCAATTCGTTTAGCTAATTAGAATAATAAATCTGTAATTTTATTTTATTTAATGTGATATAAAAGATGATAAACAAATATTAGTTTTATATACATATATATAAAGTACTTTCTTAAAAAATAATTTTTATATCATATAAACATTGTAACGGTTAAATGACGAACAGATAATGGCGACATATTGCTGAAACCATTTTGTGCTCTATATATATATATATATATATATATCTTATATAAGCAACATGATAAGCAAATAATTTTTGTTTTTTATAGAATTCTCGCGGTTTCTTTAAATGCGTTCTTTTGCAATTTTTATTTCACACCGTTTGTCTTCTAAACAAGCTGTACAGAATGTAGATCGTACAGGTGTAAACATCCTTCGTAACCACGATGAAGAGAGTGTTCATATATGATAATGGTAGGCGGCGACTTATTGCCTCGTTCGTAAATGCGCGTTTACGGTTGGTGATATTCGAAGTGGCTGCATTAAACGCGCAGCTGAATTATATCCCGTAATTAAAGAGCCTACACTCTCTCACCAGAACTCAATTAAAGAGACAATTAAATCTAACCGACGACAAAATGCAATTTGATACGCGTTGCAGTATTAGCTATGCATCGGAATTCACGCTCATATTCGTTCTCACATGCAACACATGACGTTGCATTTTGCAAATAACATCTTTAATATACAAAAATTACATATTTAATTATTATATGTTTCTGTTCATTTCTTGCAAGACTTAAAAAATTTCAGTACCGATTCTAAACAGCTAATTATTGTAAACTTGTTTTCTTCAATTTTATAGTATCTAATTATGTACATGCATTAGAAGTTTCGCGTAGGATTGTCAGAAATAAAAGATAAGTTGCCATGTGTTTGTAATGTTCAGTGATTTCGTAATAATTACGCATAGACATTATGATAAATTTGGATTTCTATGAGTAAATATAAATGACATTTTTGACATGGTCCAACTACTGATTATGTGCTCTAATTTTACAAGAAGATAACGTTGTTCTATGTCGTGCTACTTTTGCAACAGTTAAATCGGACTTGCGCGTAACATGTGTCTAATTTCTTAAAAGAGAAAATAGGAAGAGAGAAACGGGAGCGGATTCCGGCAAATAAATTAGTAGTTAACCAGAAGCAATCCTCGACTTTCAGTTGGCGAAGTTAACTTTCGTAATTACCCTTCCATTTTCCGACTTTTGTGGTGAAACGCACGATAAGTGCTCGTAAAACTCTAATATTCGTTTAAACAGATTATACTCATAATATCCTCGACAGTGTTTCCTTTTTTTCTCTTTTTTTTATGGAGCTATACAATCTCACCAACCCGTTGTTATATTTATATAATGTATAGTATGCTGATTACCTTCATATTTACGAAAAGGAGAAATTGACCTCATTATTTTCAAATAATGTATACCAATATTTTTTTAATTCTGGAGATTGGTGCAATTTATTATATTCTTGGCACGCTAAATTATTATGATGCGCTCGTGCTTTTTTATTGCATAAAAAATTAATTACCCCAAAAAAGGAGCTTTATATGAGTTTCATTAGGTCAATCCAAAAATTAAACTGTTGCAAGCTGCTGCGGCATTGACGCAACAAAAGCTGGTATTTTTCAATTATAAATTAAACTACACAAACCAACTGATTGTGAATGATACTCCATGATTTTGTAAATCCATTTTGTTTAAAAATTTATTAAGGACGCGCGATTTAGCTGCACAGGTTTTTGTGAATTCTCCGACGGATCCAAATAAAACGCAAATATCGCGAGAATCTTTTTCTTTCCTATGTCCCACCATTACCTGTGACATTTACAGGTCGTGCGTCATTGCTAGAGGTGAATACGTTCTGATATAACAGTCACACTCGTCAATGGTCGATCGATCTAGGTTGATTCTCTTGCTCGGACAAAAGGGTTTGAAACGGGTTAGGACTTGACAAATTGGGACTGATTTGATCGGTTTACTATTGCTCTACTTTATAAATTAAAATTGACATTGATTATTTTTAAATGTATGAGTAATAAAAACCAGACCAATTTTAAATAAATAGTTACTTTAAAATTAAAAAAGACACGCAGTTGAAATAACAAATTAATTTTTATGAAAAAATTCATTATATACTTGTTTCATAAGTATTAATTATGCATATTGTAAATTACTTGTATTCATTTTATGCGAAAAATTTAATTGAAATAAATAATAAGAGAAGAAAGATTAAAAGATTAGCAAAAAATTTGTCACGTAATTATTAATTCAATAATAGATAAAACCGTTACATTTTTACGTCATTTTCATTTTTTAGCTATGTATGTAAATAATTCGTTTACATTAATAATAAATTATGATAAATTGATTTATATTTTTAAAAGAAATATAATTGCACTATTTTGACAATAGAAATGTGCGCAGATTCAGTGATGAGATTTATTTTTGATAAATTATTTAATTACATATACATATATATTTTTTAAATTTTAATAGCTATACTAAAAACAATAAAGAGATTACAACTTTGACCGCTTTCACGTGCGAAAGCATTTGCTTTCAAATAAACCTTATCTCTTTACGAATAACCCTATTTCTCGGGTCGCAAAATACCTATTTCATAAATGTGTTTCATCTTAAAAAAGAAGAAAACAGTATATTTTCTGAAACTCGATCCGACGAATTTGTCATTTAATTGCACTACTGTTGGGAAGCCGGCAGTTAAAACGTCGTTGATCTTTCTGGAGCACGACGTTTTTCCGGGAACCGGATTTATTCTAATGATTCCCTTTGTGCAATTAAAATCCCTATTATAATCCAGGCAGCTCTTGAGAAGGATGCGGTAGAACACGGGACAATGAGAGAATCAGAGACGAAAAGCTTGTCGCGGCAGTCCGATTAATTATCGTGCCACTGTCGACCTATAGGGTCATCTCGTGATACCACTTGTTTCCAGTAGTATCTTATCCGTGAAATATCTTGTGTTGCCATAATATACACATATATTTTAACTATATTTTAGATGCGATATAATCATTATAATATAGTCTCTATATAATAGATATATGTATATAATAATGTGTTCAAATATATTGCGTTGCAATAAGCACGACAATTAACTAGCATTCTATTTATCAGTTTTATTGTAATGCATAACAAAATCTGATAGACGAATTTTTGCATATTTTTGAGTCTTCTGATAAAGACTTTTTGTTTTAAATGTAGAATTAATTATTTTCGCGATGTATGTAGATTAAAGCAACATATTAACTACATATTAACTACATAATTAAGTATAACTATTAAGTGTTCGATATTTTTGTCGAAAATGAACTCACACGTCTAAAAAAGCAAATTAAGATATTAAAAATGCATATTCTTCAACTGAAGAGGGAGAAAAGGAGAAATCTCGATTCTATATACGAATATATATGATCCATAGAAAAACTTGCAAGTAAGTTAAATTACTTGCAGCTATTGTTTCCAATTTATATAGGCGTGATTTATGAGATTGGCTTTGATTCACGAGAGTGAGTCTCCAATAATTATCCGCATTGTTAAATATGTAAGAAAAGAAATGAAAAAGAAAAATAAATTAAATGAGATAAACATTTGATATGTGTCAATAGATCAATACTGATTATATTTTACAAAATCCTTTTTGAAATGTTTTATAAAAAAGTGATAAATTTTTTTTTCAAATTTTTTAAATAGTATACAATTAAATATTGATGTTAAAAAATACGTAATAATAAATGCCATGATATTAAATGATGTTATTCTTTTTTAAGATTCATGTAAAATCTATAGGATAAATTTTGGAAAGTTACAAACGAAATTTTCTGATGTTATATAAAATTGTTTTTTTTTGCGATAGCTATAGAATATTTTAGTTATTTATCACTTAACTTCACCGTGAGAAACAGTCTTACATCGCGTTGCCAACAGTGCATGAATATGCGTATGTAATTTAACTTCCAACTTAGTGGAATATTCTTGTCACATGTAGCTACATGCGATACATTAAACCACGTTGAAATGCATACGCTTTGCGTTTCTTGTTGAAACAGTATTGTTACGAACAAGTATTAACACGGAAGTGTCGTTACAGCCCTTTAATTTACTCGCCTTGCTATATTATTCGCGCATTGACTTTAACGCTGACATTTACGTGTGTTTTTACGGTGGCACACCAGAATTCACATGAGAATACTGCGTCACAACACCGATAATTACGTCAGATTTTACGATCGACGTGCGATAATGCGACTGTGGCAACGCACCAGTTCATCAGTGGCACGCGTTGCGATGAGTCGAACGAAGGACTCGTGTGAACATTTTACAACACCATATCATCGGACATATATTATTGCGCAAATTCGATCAGTTACTTTATCGACTTTCAGAACGATAACGAGACTGTTGATGATAACGTTTTTTGCATATATATAATTTCAGCTTATGATTATATAGTAGATTGTAGGTTCACAAAATACAAATTCGGATATAAAAGATCTGCAAATTAATTGTAATTAAAAAATTGATGGATGATGCTTACAGAAAATCATAGAGGACATGAAGATATATTTGGAAGAAGAGATATCAATCTTTCTTATTTTAAAGAAAATTCATGTTCTGTTAATATGAAAAACTCGATAAACAGTTGAGAAGATATGATTAAGTTATTAGCAAAAAGGAGCGTTTCGTATTTAAAAATAAGTATAAAAAAAAATAAGTAAATGTAGACAAATATAAAACTGAAAATCCAACAGAGAAAATAATAAATATAGGTATTATCGTAATATCAAAATAATGTATTTTTTTACTCAATTAAAAAAATAAGAAGAGAATTAGAATGCGAAAAGAATACAAGAGAGAAAATAGGAATATAAAAATGTAAGAAGAAGAATGAAAATAAAAATATTGAATATCCATAAAAAGTCGCGGATCGACAAATGATGAAAAGACATTATTCAAATCATATCAAATATTGATTCATAATCACATGTAATGGGTCATAACAGGGGAAAAATATGGGAGACATAAAATACAATAAAAGTAAGGATCAAATTGCATCAGACAGGAAAATTCAACCGCTTGCTTTCTCACAACCGCGAAGATTTCCTTCAAACATGAGACATGCTTTTACGTCTAGCTGTTTGTTTAGAAATCAATAAGCAGTTTAACGGTATCTTGTAATTTGAGAACGTATTGCAGCGGTGAAAATTCCAGTTTCGATATCGATACCCCGCGAACGGAGGATGTCTGCAGTGCAGCGGTGATAAAATTCGACCATAAAATGTTTCACCGTCATGGTGAACTGTCTGTCGCTAAATTGCTAGAACGTGCACGAGACGCGTGAGCAAACACGCGCGAGCTCTTTTCCAGAGTATTTAAATTTTATTTCATCAACGTACGCGCAATGTTGCTTTAAAAATACTAGGATATGCTTGCAGTTTCCCTATGGGGTTGGCATAACTTTTCTGTTCTGCGAATATTTTGTGGGGGATAAATTTAATAAAGTGGCATTAATTTTAATGTTAGTATGAATTAGTACATACAATTGCGGTTGGAAGTTGGAGACAAATAAACGAGTGAACATATTTTATGTTAATTAATATTTCATATTATTTGACAGTAAAAAAGTGAGGATAATTTATTTGTGCTGGATCTTTACATTCCATAAAAATAAGAGGGATAAATAATATAATTAAAATAGGTAAGAGTTCTGTAACATTTATTTTTGCAAGCTTTTACTGTTCTTTCTTGGAAAAATGCACACGGTGATTATCGAGATAGTTGCCGAAGAAGAATAACAAGTATCGAAAATTTGTGCGAGGAAACGAGAATCCGACAAGATCCAATGACTTCCGCAATGGTGTTCCCGATAGTAAATCAGTGGATGATTAATCACTCACTGCATCGGTAATTATGTTTGATGTCGAGGTTACGCTAAACAGTAACGTCGCTATGAATCCTATAATTCGCGCAACGGGTTAAAGGAGTTTATTCGCTGGTTAATATAATATCTAATCAGATATTTATGTCTATGCACAATTACTCCATTCAGAATCTCGTTCTTCGACCGCTTATAAACTGTATGTATACAAATGGAACACGCAATGAGAAACATCGTCGTAAAAGCTTCGTATAAAATTGATAAGCATTAATTGCTGACACACTAAACTGGAATCGTAAATTGCATTGCATTAAAATTTGTGAGATTATTCGTATACCAATTTGAGTGAAATATATAATAAGAATTAAGTCTGCCAATTATGTAAAATAAAATTAAAAAAAGATTTATATATCAAATATTCAAATTATTTATATGTTAACTTAATCTAATATTATTTTTACATTTTTAATATTTTTAATTTCCTTATTTGCATATAAATGAATAAATTCTATAATCTTATTTGAAAGAATATTCTTTCCAAAGATTTATGGCATTATAATAGTGTAAATATGTGGTGAATATAAGATTATAGAATTATTCATTTATTTATATTGATTATTTATATTATGATTTAGAATTTATTCATTTATATGCAAATAAGGAAATAAAAAAATATTAAAAATGTAAAAATAATAAGATACATTAGATTAAGTTAACATATAAGTAATTTGAGTTTTTTGATATATACATTAAAAAAATTTTTTTTACATAATTGGCAGACTTAATTCTTAACTAATGATTAACACACAAATTTTATTATCAGGAATATGATACAATACCAATTCTATTTAGTCATTCTATTTAATCATTCAAGTCTTTAAGAAAGTGTCTTTTCAACACATTGTCATTTTATGATTTGAGAGAGTAGTCTGTTGGTCATAAATCTCTTAAACTCTTGGCTGTATATTAAAACCTCGTTTAGGCAGGTTAACGCCTTTGAGCATGTAAATTAAATGATTCAAGAGGGATTGATTGATGCCGGTGCTGATTGGTGAATGAGACGTGCGCGGAACGAATTTTCTTGTGAAAATACGAGCTCCGTATATTCGTGCAGAATAACGTAACGTCATAAATAGTGAGGTTTTGAATTAAAATGTACGATACCCACTCCGGATTAAAAGCGCATGAGTGAAGTATACGAATGTAAGTATGTAATAGTAGTATGAGCACGTGTATGAGTGCGGATTGTTAACAACTGCTCGGATACAGGCACGCCCGTTTACAAGTATAACTCCTAAATTTCCAGAGAAATTCTCATGGGACGATGCGGAACAATGTTTCCTGAGATATTATACTAGATATATGAACCGCATGGTCATAACGAGAAAAGAAAAAAGATTCGAAGATTGGATGACTAAGATTCATAGAACTCGAATTCGTTGAGTACGCAAACTGTCAATATAACTGTCAATATAATATGTTTATAAAAGTTTATTTTCGTTTAATAATTAAATAACATTGGGATGACATTTCATATAATTATAAATCAAACTGGACAGAGAATAAATCAAATTATTGAGTAAAATAATTAAATTAATTTATATTAATATTAATTTGTGATTTATTAAATGAATTTATAATTAAATATTCATTTAATAAAGGTCTTAGATGACACTTCTGTTAAATTTCATAAACGTTACTCTTATTTCAGATAAATATAATATTTGTGATGGAAAGTGATGGAATTTACATTTTCAAAGAAGCATAGTAATAAATATTATCTGTTCTAGTCATGAAATATGAATATGGAATCAGGTTTCAAAGAATTTTGCTGCGATGTAAACAGTGCTAAACAGCTGATAGTGATTCATCTTTGTGAAAAATATGCGTCCGAGCGATTCGTGAATTAACTTCTGAGAATGTAAATACCTCTCTTGTCCTCATGATTCGCCCTTAATTAACTTGCGTTTCTGCTTTGTGAGACGTTTCCTCGACGAATGATGCTCTGTGAATTAATGAAAAAAGTTGAGGCGCGTGCCATAACATCAAGAAGCGTTTTCTCAAGCATAATACTTAGATATGAATTCTCATTTTGCATCGTGACTAAATGAATATATGTATATTAACGATATAAACGATTTTATGTTAAATCTTATTATGTGTTCTTTCTAATTTTTAGGTTTCTACATTTTTAGAATTTTCAATTCTATAGAGGGTTTTCTTTTTAAATTTATAAATCTAAATATTTCTGAATTATTAATTTACGTATAATTTATAATTTTTCTTATAATTTCATATTAAAATTATTTTTCACTTTATGCTAGCGTATAATTTATATTGATAAGACAAAATTTTCGTTATTACACGTATTTGCTTAAAATTGAAGACATCAGGACAAGACAATTTAAAGACATTAGATCCTAAAATCTTATTTCTACATGTATTTGTGAATAATTTGTATCTGCTCTCATTCTTTGATCAAGTTACATTTGCTGAAATAGGAATATCTGTTCAAAAATTGTGGCAAGAATAGTCTTTTATCTCGCTTTCGTGAAACATTAAGAAAACATGGATATTTAATGCTAAAGTCTTCAACCGATCTACAATTTCCCAAGCTAAATTGAGTATCCGCATGCCCGGAAGTACCATGTCGAGAAATATCTGCATTTCGCTCGTGGGCCTTACATGCAATATCGGTCGCGCGAATCTCGGTCGGTGAAAGGCGATGGCGTCGCGGTATGCCACAAGGAAGGTAGGCTGACGTTTTAATTCAAAACCGCGTGTAACTGCGACTCGCACTGCGCCGCACCGGTCGGTTACAAGGCTGGAATCATTTCGGAGCGCATGAATAAGTGATCGGCCCGTTGCGCCGGCTTCCCTCGTTTCTGAACATCGAGACAGACACGGCGTCGCCAGCTCGACCTCACTCTTGCCCCTCGGCGTCTTTACCCTCGTCATCCTCGAGCCCTCCCGACTCGTCTCTACCTCGCACGTATATATGTATACGGGGTGTTCAAATCAATTTCTTGACAATGAACAGGCTTGCAATTTCTTTAAGTAAATTATGAAATCAATTTCTGCTTGTAAAGATATCATTGGTTTTTTTTAACCTAGATAATAGCTAACTGTTTGTCAAATGATTGAGATAATTTAATTATTATTTTTTATTAATTATTTAATTAAAAAAATTTTTATGTTTTGCTTAACTTTAAAGTAGTCAATCAATAGATTTATGAAGCTTTAATTTTACTTCGTGATAATTAATGATAAAAAATATAAGGAAAAATGAGAGATTATAAAAAATGTTCTATTTTTCTGTTTAAAAAAACATTGATTTAAAATATATAATGATTTACAGATATTTCTCATAGTCTCTCTCTTTCTCGGGGGACACCCAATATATTCTTTTCTTTTCTTCCTGGTCTTCCTTTATTCTTTTTTTTTCTTTTTTTCACTTTGTCTCTCTTTTTCTCCTCTCCCTCCCTTCTCTCTCTCTCTCTCTCTCTCTCTCTCTCTCTCTCTCTTTCTTTTTTTGTGTGTGTGCGTAAGTGTCTGTTGTAAGTTCAATCATTTTCCACTTCTCGATTCTATCCTTCTCTTACTGTTTCCTTTGCGATTCTTTCATCTCTTCACTTCTTTTACCCTTCCGTCTTTCTTGACAGAACACAGGGATTCTCCCTTCTCTTTTCTTTCACTCCATTGCACTCCTTTTCACAGCGTTACCCTTTCCTTCCTCGAACCCTTTTCTATATTCTTTTTTCTTCTTTTTTTATTCTTTTTTCTTTATCTGCTTATTCTTTACTGTTGTCTTTCACTTGCAGCATCCTCTTTGCTCGACTTACTTTCTTTCTCCTTTCACTCAATTGCTCAATACATACTGTTTTCTTTTCTTTTCTTGTTTATTCTATTTCCTCTTACTACTTTCGTCCCTTCACTTCTCACTCATCTTTTGATTTTATTTCTTTCACACTTGTGAATACTTTTTCTCTTCTTATCTTCTTATCTTCTTTCTTCTTCATTTTGTATAGATCTATCCTCGTCTCATGTACTCTTTTTTTTTACATTCTTCTTCTCTTTTCCTCTACCTTTCTTCTCTCCTATCTTTTTCTTTTTTATAATTCTATCTTTCTCATTCATAGACATTCTTTTTCTCTCTGTCTCTTTTCGTTTCATTATACGAGTATACCTCTGTTCCTTTTCTCAAACATTTTCTTCCTCTTTTTAGCGTTCTCTATTCTCACTTATTCAGTTGCTTACTCTCTCTCTCTCTCTCTCTCTCTCTCTCTCTCTCTCTCTTTCTCTTTCTCTTTCTTTTTCGATTTGCCTCTCTTTATTCCTTGCCTTCAACTACATTCATAGTAGCTTCAAGCCCTGAGCTCTATACTGTTTCATGTCCGTGCCTTCCCTTAGAATTTCTTACATCGACGAAACATTCACTGCGAACTTTTCTCTCTTGACTCGACAGTGGGAGAACTTTCTTTCAGTCTGTCGACCATGTCGTTAATAATGAACTATGCTATTACGACAGATGCACGCATCTCATAGCAAACACGTGTAAATTCAATGAAATATATTTCTCTCAAAAGCAAAGTCAACGATACTTATACTAAATCGATACTTAATTTCATGTACCTTATTGAAAAATATTGAAGTATGATAAATAAGGTAAATAAAATATTTATTATATATGTTTTCATTATGTTTTTAAACAATTTAATATAATTTTACATAACAATGTTGCATTTACGGTAGAAACTAATTATTTCAAATATATCTATATATATGTATATAAAAACTGATTGAATTAACTTTCCACATTATTCATCGACTTGGAATCGATGTCTATGATTGATTCATTTTCTATATATGTTTTGATTAATATGAAGAAAAAAATTTATCAAACATTTTCTTTTTATATTGTTTCAATTTTTAACATAAAATATTTTTAAAAATAGCTTACACAATTGAAATTTAAATATTTGACTTTAAATTAGAATGAAATTGTGCTTTGTATAATATATATATATATTTTGTTTGAGAGAGTAAATTTAGTAAACAAATTTTTATTTATTTTTAATCTTATATGATTGAAAAGCTGTTTCATAAATTTTATCAATGTTATTAACAAATGTTATTAAATTAATTAAAACATTGCATTCAATTCGTATAAATTTAAAGATGCTTGTATCGTATATCGTATATATAAAGAGTGTGAAATGTAAAAGAAATATAAAGTAAAAGAAGACAAAGATTGATGAAGTTTAGACATTTATAAACAATTTATATGCATTGAATCAATCATATATATTAACACTTTTATTAACTTGATGTATTAAACGCAAGAATAATATAGCTAATATATCATTATTAAGAGAAAAATATTTAATATTTATTGAAAGAGCGGAAGATTGTATGCTATTAAGCAATAGAAATATCATTATTGTGATATTCTCTTAATCTTTCATTTGAATTAGATTGGTTAAAATCGCGTTAACTCAATGGTTATTTTTATGTCATGACTTACCATAGCTACGGATCGGATATTTGTTCAATGAAAAGAGTAGGTCAAACGCGTCAAATCCGATTCGACAAATCGAGCCCAGAGAATCGTTTTAAAAATATCACGTAATTGTCTTATATGTCCTTCTCTTCTTTCACAGGAAGTTTATTTTGTTCCGGTCTGTGATATGTCGGGGGATGACATTCTCTCTAGCTACATTGTCGTGTGAATAAAGCAAAAGTGAGCATGTATTCTACATTTTGAATTATAATCTCATAGATTGTATCTAATTTATACCATCATTACCAATGTATCATTTGACCGGTAATTTCAACAAATTAAGTCGGTTATACGATCAGTCATAGTCCCTTCGGAAACATATGCAATGTTTGTTTATTCATGATGCTTGGAAAGTTATATTGTTGAACAAAGTTAATATAATTCTGTGAATGTTCTGTAATTATTCCATTCTCTGAAGAGAGCATATCGAGCATATAATACGTAAAAAGATTATTAGAACGTGTGATAAAGAAAACATTTATGATTGTTATTTGTTAAAATTATAAGATAAATTTGAAATGGTTCGACGATGAAGAAAGGCAGGATTCTAAAATATTACAAACTGTATTCTCTATAGAAAGCTCGTAAACGTTCGATAGCGATTTTGGTGTTTTATAGTGGCTTTTGTGGTAGCTTTAGCTACTTCTCTGTCGTGTAAAAACCAGCGAGCGATCTGCATTTTGCAGGTTGAGAAACGTTTACGCGACCGTCGACCACTTTGCCACAATTTCCTGCGTTTCGTAGAAATCGCGAGGGAAACGTTTCACAAAAGGTAGGAAAGAATTGTTTCTACGACAACTACCGTGCGATATAGCGTCTCCTGTCACAGTGCAGCAAAGAACAGCACACTACGACATCAATAATGAAAGCGTGCGAGGTCAAACCAATTGTAACGCGCGCCATGTGCGCGATCCTCACATTCATTTCGCTACAGCGTCCATAGCACTAGCTGCTGATCAGCTACTCTTACTTTCCACGCTGCTATTACGGGATATATTAATGCAACCCCGTTGCTTCCGGTATTCACACTGCCGGGAACTCGAATCGCTTGCATGTACATGGTGTCTCGGATGGAACGGGTGCTTTCTTTTGATCGCAGAGAGTATGAATAAAGTATTTATGATTGTAAGTCGCGCTCCTCTTTATCATCAATTAAAAAAATATACTACAAGAAAACTGAGAAATTGTCCAGTCGTAAAAGAGAAATGCATTTTCTCATAAAAAAGTGGAAGAATGAACAATTTTATATAGCATATAACTAAGCAACAATGTAAAAAAATAAACTAGAATGGATTGTCTGAAAATCTAATGACTTAATTAGATTTATGTATGAATAGAGAAAGCGAGTGTGTGAGAAAACAAGAAAAAAAGAACAGAGCGCATTAATGCCACATCGTGGAAGAATATATACTTATGATAAGAAAAGCAAGAACACACAGGAGCGCATGAACACACGATCGGAAGTTTAGTTCATTTGCATTGTAAGGGGGCGTCTTTGTGTGCAAAACCAAGCAGAGAGAACTCAAGAGAAGGCGCTTACGGTAGTCGTTAGTAGAAAACGATTGAAGTAGATTGTATTCAGACGTGATGCTCATTCTAATAAATGTCAAGGGTAAACTGAATATGGAATTCTGTAAAATGCCATAATAAAGAGAATTAAAAGAAATGTGGTTTGTCTTAATTAAGAAGTATTAATATTTTCTAAATTTTTTATGATTAAACGTTGAAAATTTGTAATATGTGTCAAAATATTTTATATTATCGCATTTCCGAAAATTCATTAAAGAATTTTAATGAATTTTCGGAAATGCGATAATATAAAATATTTTTCCTAGTTATTTAATTTTCAATGAACTTTAGCTTAACTTAAATTTTGATTTTAATACGTAATAAAATTCTTTATTGAGGATTAAAAAGATTTTGTTTTTAAAAAAAACCGATTACGAAAAAAAATTCTTTTTATGGAAAGACGAATGACAAATTATAATCTTTATTTTCTTATAAATTCTTGTGCGTTACCAATTTCAAAAATTAATAAGTGTAAATATTGTTTAACTCATTGATTATAGTTGGTATTGTTTTGTGATAGATACATTAATCAGTTGTAGATATATGCATACGATGATACATACGAAAAAATGCGATCGACGTGTTAAATCAGAATTTGTTATAAATATCTTCAAATAGTAGATCAGAAAGATATTGATAATATAATAAGATAAAATATTCATGAAAGAGATAATGATATATAGATTATATAGATTCAACAATACGTAAATGAATTTATTATTATAAATCGCATTAAATTATCCGTTTCAATATTTGCTTATTGAAGCTTATTACGCGCGGATAAAATAACCTCGACATCCGGTTGAACGGAGATAAACTGTCGTGCTTCTAGTTTCACGGAGATGTTTACCTCGTTAAATGATCTTCGTTAAGAGGAGGTCACTTCCGACAGACGAGAGACGTCTTACAAAACGATATTCTGCTCGCCGCACGCAAGTGCGATCTTGCGGCTTACCGAAACTGTGATTTAGCGCAGATGAGTTGGCACGTAACTCACGGCGACGAAAGATTCAACACGTGCGTGTCCGAGATTTCACGATTAATTCCGCTCTTTTGTTATGGATGATACTTATACGCTTCCGTGACACTTAAAATTCAAGAGGGGATATATGACAAGTGCGAGACGTTCTCTTGGCTCGTGAAAGAATGAACGCTTTTCTTTTGCGTGGCACGTTCAATATCGGCGATGAAAGCCCAGCGACGTTATATCCGAGCGAACGTAAAAATAACATCGCCTAGCGATCCTATTATTAATTACATCTTATCTGCACTTACTTACATCGCTTTGGTTTTTCCCTAAGAAGGATAATGGCCGTGGCCTAGCATAAAGAAAGATAATTAATAATGAGCTTTATTATCCTTACAGTAATACGATCGCACGCAATTTAATAATTGGCATTATACATACGATCTGCATTACAGCGGTACTTCACATTCGTCCTGCGCGTGTTTATCGATTTTCTTCGATATTTTTGTCCTCGACGATAAGCTCGGCGTTCAAACTTTAAATATGTCAAGCGCATAAAATAGGGTCAATTTTTATTGTATTTGATAGATTTTGTATGAATGGATTTCCATACGGATGTATCTGATGATTTAAACATTTTTGAAATAACGATAAAGGGAAAGAATTTGCATTAAAATTAATTATTTCTTCTTTTGATAGTATACATGCTTTATGAAAAGTGTATTATAAATTTTATAAAATTAATACATCTCAAACATATATATCTATATAACTCTTGAATTTATTTTATTAATACTTTTTAAACATTTTCAAACTTTTTTACATTTTCTCCAGTATTTCGTTTTATTAATTATCCTGATCTAGATGAGTTTCGAAAAAAGTAGAAACTGTTTCAAGTTGAGCGAAAATCGAATTTTCAATGCTAAGCAACTTTGCAATTAAATTTTCTATAAAATGTGTAGTTAAAGGAATGTTGGTGACTCTGTGACATTTCATACAACACGATTATTATCGTCGGTATTACTTAACAGAGTTGCATCGCTGCAGCCGGCGATGCACTTCTGTGCGAGACTATATTTAAAGGCTCGAAGATATAGTTCGCCTTCTCTGGTTGATCTATTATTAATTATACCTCACACCGCGAAAATTCTGGCAAGAATAAAGATAGGTGAAGAAAAATGGCTGTACGACGCTTCCAGCATCTTGATCCAGTGCATGTCTCTGTCATAGATAGATGGAGCGTTTATTATGTTTTATAATAATAGTTTCTTCTCGAATGTCATAAAAATACGATATATCAAAGAGTTAATTAATTATCAAAGCGCATTTGTACAGGATTCACATTTTAGAATCTAACAATTTTATTTATATCCATTTTATTATTCAAAATGAAAATATTTATACATACTCCAAAAAAGACAGGTCTGTGAAAACAGTTTAAAGTAGATTTTCAAAATAATATTAAAAATAATATTATAATTATAACACTAGAAATTTCATTTCTCAATTATATTTTATATGATTAAATAAGATTATTTCTTGTTCGGCACTTTTAAAATTTTATTGCTAAAGAAAATTATTACAAAAGAAAAATTGTTGTGCTCAATATTTTACAAACTTAGCACTATAATATTTTTTTAAATTCAAGATGTTCAAACAGAATGCCAGAAAATTTACGAGATGCAAGCGATCTGCGCGACGCGATCACTGTAAAATCTGATATGCTCGTAAGGAGATGATGCGAATTATGTTTGTCGTATGCGAACCTGTGTGTGCGTATATCTGTAGAGAACGTATACACTGAAAACGAGTCTGTGCCCATCGAACCTCAGCTCCGGTATTTTATTTCGTCCCGCGCTAACGGAAGCACGCTCCTTGCTCCTCGGCGCGCCTCGCTTGGATCAGCGCTCGAAAATTCCACTCGCTGTAATTATGAGAAGATTAGATCGAAAAGTGTGAATCCGCCAGCTGACGCGTCGCGTGAATATTCACTAACGTGTATAATCACGATTACAATTAATTGTCGAGAGTTACGATGACTTGTTGATTTTTTCATCTTATGGGATGCTATCTCAATCATTTGTATAATCTTTCTCGTGTATATGTTATCTTTAAACAAAATTTAGCGAGAATGTAAGAATTATATACACTTTATGGGAAAATACTATTGGATTAGAGAAAAAACTATTGGGAAACTGTATGTATGGGAATAAACAATAAAATAACGTACAACATTTGATTCAGATAGTTTTCCAATTATTTCCAATTGTTTTTTTCGCGAATGCAATAGTATTTTTTTCATAAAGGCAATTATAAATGTTATTTATAGTGCATTTTTCCTCGGCTATCCAAAATGTAAGTTTGTCAGTACCGTGCCGTCAAAGAAGTCTTTGAAGAGACAAAAATTACTCAAATTGTCATAAAAAGAGAAAAAACTAAATATACAATTGAGGAATGTTAAAGATATTGCGAATTTAAATACGGGATTTTTAACGAAAACATTTTTTGATGAAATACTGAACAATTTGGATTAATCTTTCACTCATTCAAAATCTAATCATGCTGTTTTGATTGCAATTATGATCTTTTGTTCTGTTCGTTGGCTGAAATCAGCGACCCTCTTGTCGGCGACGCCAAGTTTCAGTGCGGTTGTTGAGCTAACCGTAAAAAATTAAAGAGACACGCTATTACACGGTGCAGAACCGTTCACTTGTCGCACATCTAAATCCTGAGAACATGTCGCGGAAATCTACGTGCGCATAGCCGGAAAAATCTGCTGCAAACTTTGTTCTCTCACGTTCTGGTATCATCGTGGCCGGCTTGCCGACCGAGACGTGAAATTACTCAGATGCGCTCCAAATGCGGCGTTTCTGTATCTTATGAAGTCGTACGCATTTTTTGCAGTTCGATACTTGTCGCATTTTAACTTCTTTTATGAAATAAAAAAATAAAGGAAAATAGAAAATATGTTTCTTATTACCATACATCAAAATTAGCTACTTTTAAAAAGCAACTTTTCTAATCCTGTTTCTCTGTGTCAAATAACTGTTATCTATGCAAGATTAAACATTACGAGAAAAACGTTAATTTTGTAATTGATAAATGACGTATCGAAGAAAATTTGTTTTAGAGTTAAATTAGAAATTTTAATTTTACACTTATTTAGTTGTATACACATTAAGCCGATTACAAGTCATTTTAAAAGTCTAGATTTTTTATATGTAAACGTATCGTTGAACAATTTTTTAAATACATTACTGATAAATTATAACAGAAGCTAAAAAAATATAATAGTGTTAATATAAAACAAATAATAAAATAATAAATTAATAAAACCATGATATTAATAATTGGAGGAAAATATTAATAATTGAAGGAAATATATAAATTGTTTTTTCCTTTTTTATTATTTACGTGCAAAAATATTCACTCTTGAACTATATATGCACAGTTAAAAAACATTCCCTATTCGCCTACATTAATTTGATTCAGCATTCTTGTATTCTCAACTGCTGCCAGCAGAACATTGAATATTTTTACTAGCGAATTGTTTGTTGTTTTCAACATGACACGTTCACGTTATGAAAGAATAAAATAATTTGTGACGGAGAGAAAATTGCTGTCTTTTATTTTTATTTTATTTTTATCACTATTTTCTATGTAGTCTTTTATTACTGCTTTTCCTGTGTTCGCTAGTGTTTATGTTCACATCTGCACTGGCTATGTTAATATACCTACGTGTGATTGTGTTGATACGCATGCACATTCGAAAGCTTCATTGGATTGTATAAATCTCGCGCGGCTTTGCTCTGTCTGTCTGTAAAGAGATATGTTTGTAACCGCGCATTTCCATTTGGAATCCGACGAGGCGTGTATTTTACAAATTGTTCCTCTCGGCATGCTCTTGAATTACCTGTAAATTCTGATTCAAGATTAATCGAATCCGCAGTAGCCGTTGCGTTTGACCAACGCTGCCAACACTATGAAGCAATGAGCTTTGAGCCAGACAGTGGTCGTCTCTCATTCAAATTGTACTGGATAATAATATACGTACATACAATGCAAATATTCTCGGGGTTTACGCTATCGAATCTGTAAGTCTACGTTTCCGGCAGAATTAAAATGCTCAACTTCCGATGTAGATATAATATCCGAGGGAGTAATCAGCTGAAATATTGTTCCACAGATTACATGATTTCATTTTCACTTATAAAATCATTTGGTAAGATATATGATTTTATTTAATATTATACAATGATTTCTCATGATTGCATATGTAATTATCGGATTATACATAGAAATTTCATATGAATTTTATAATGATTTCGAGGACTCTGTCCCACGATTACATTAAATGCAGTGTTTTCCATTAATGATCCGATAATGATCTAGATAAAATTATCTAGATCATTATCTAACTGAAAAAGCTGGCTTTGTCTTATTTTTATCTAGATTATTAAGAATACAGATTTTCTTTATTTTATTTTAGATAAAATGTTATCTTTTTCAAACTATGATTATAGAAGAATATTGTAAAAAAATTTTTATATAACTTTTAGTAGTAATAAGAACTGTCCAAGAAAAAACCTTCCCACACAAAAACTCACATATCCTCCAAACCACTTAAAAAAAAAAACAATTTTTTAATTTAGTAGGCTTTGCAATGAATGTAAGAAACGATTGAAACAGTTAGTTTCGTAATCGCTTTGTTCTCAGTTGCAAAATGACAAGTGAAGTAGAAACACGCAAATCCATAATCAAAATTTTTCAAGAACACCCGGAGTGGAGTTTCATCAAAATCGCGCGGGAGGCGGGAGTTTGCAGGAAAACGATCAATAGTCATTAGGCGTTTCAAGGACTTGACTATCAACGTAAAGAAGGATCTGGAAAGAAAAAGGGTCCGAAAACAGCGAAGAAAGAGGGCATTCGAGGAAGTGACCACCACTTGACAAGTAAAAAGTATGATGGAGGGGATTCCAGAAAAAATTAGAAATTTTTGTCAAAAGTAGTTTTTAAGAATTTTTTAAAATATAGTTTTAATTGTAATTAAAAGACGTTTTTAAGATGGGTTTGCTTTTGAAAATCGGTCAAGTGGTTTGGAGGATATGTGAGTTTTTGTGTGGGAAAGTTTTTTCTTGGACAGTCCTTAGTGATGAGAATTTTTTCGTGATATATGTAGATAAAAAAACTGGGATTAGTATAACATCAGTCATAATTCAAAGCAACATTGAAATACTTTCATATTTAGAAGATAAATCTAAGGAACTAGATATTCTTAATTTGTATTTATCCCCCTCCCCCCCCTTCTTGCATCAAACAAATTTTTTAAAAAATATAACACATTATTGTCATCATCAATGCCAGTAGAGCGCTTTTTTAGTTGTGGACAAATATTAATTCTACGTAAAAACTGTTTGTCAGACAAAATTAATGTAAAATTAATTATCTTTATCTTATCTAAGATACATATTTGTGTGATTTATTAAAAATTATCTATATCAAGATAATTTTTAATTATCTAAGCGTAAACACTGAAAATAATTACTTCCTTGTTAACATCAGCTGTATTTGATGTAATATTAATAAAAACATAATGAGAATAAGAAAGAAAGTAAGGAAAATAAGATAATAGGAATTTTGAAATTTAATTTTCAATTTTCAAGATAAAAAATTTATTAAAAAATTAAAAGATTGAAATTTATAAAATTAATTTATAATATTAATTAATCAATAATGCTGAACTATATATACATGATGGATTTCGAACCTTTTTAATATACAAATTAATATCTCAATTTTGGATTGTGTCTATGATATTGTAGTTTGCGAAAAATCTTTGTTTTAACGCGATTTATAATATTATATATAATGTTGACACACGATATATTGCAGCAAAATTTATTGAAACAAACTATATAATGTTTAATTGCGTATGTGATTTAAATGAAAGGATATTTAATTGCTGAAGGAGCAATTTGATATGATAGAGTTATAATTACTTGGAACAAATTAATTCGGGATTATAAATATTTTTTCTTTCATGCTTGCATCGCTTTTCTGTCCTCGACGCTTCCTGCCGGAAATTAGTGAGGGGACGGTAACGAATCGCTGCCTTCCTTCTGTCAATCGTGCATCTTGAAATAAACCGATTAATTTTTTCTTATTGAAACTATTTTCACAATAGGAATTAATTTACATCTAATTAATTTCCGCTATGAATTATTGAAGCTAAATAATTTTAATCTTTAGATATATTGATAGATAAAATGCTATTTCAGTGCTTGTTAAAAATTTAATATTTGTACATAACTACATTTTAATTAAATATGATATTTAAAAAATTTAAATATCCCGAGGACAGAAGGTTGTAGCCATAAAATTTGCCAGACGAGAATATATTTTATATTTATATACTTAATTTATAATATATTAAAAAACCAATAAATTAATAAAAAAAAAAACAAGAACTACCTTGGATATTTGTTACACATGCTCATCAGAGTATACAAGATTATTTCTAAATAACAGGGACCGTTAAAAGGGGAAGGCAAATATGGAACGAGGAGTGTCAACGGATGTGCAAGTGACGACACGGCATAGTTTTGAAGATGAAACAATGAGAACTAGCGACACGGTCAGTTGCAAGCTGGGAGCGGATTCGCTCGTCCATGATCAATTATTGTCATTTAGAAGCTACGCCTTACAAAATCCATCTAAGATTGTAAACATGGAAAAAAAGCGAAGAAAAATACAGAATAGGAAACTAACAATCTTCTAGATAAAGATCTGATGCGTGTTGTGTTTAATTAGCGTAACGGACGAATAATATTCGTAAGCAGAATGATTTTATTATGTTGTTAAACAGAAGAAATACATAATTACATAAGTCACTTCAATTTTCTGTGAAAAGTATGGCGTCGACGATGAAGGAATGGAAGATGCGCTTCATATTTAAGATAGTCGTATTACTGAATATTAAGATTAAGATTAAGCTGATTAACTTGTTCGTAAATCGGAATAAAATAGGAATTATTTGAAACTTTTGAAATATTATAAACTCCATGGATGTTTGATTTTTTTTTAAATAAAATGACTAATAAGTAAACAAAGAGAGAGTCAAGCTAACCTAACTCTCTATATCATCAAAATTCATGTACATATAAAACAAATGTGCAATATACATGAATTTTAATATGTAGCATTAAACATCTAGCTTGACTCTTTCTTTGTTTACTTATTAACTTGTTTAAATTGATGAACCTTATTATATTATTTGAAGTATTGTTAAAATAAACTAGTTTTCTAAATAATTGAATTTTCCAACTTTTGCATATTTATTTTGTTTTCTTTTTGAGGCAAAAGGCAATCTACTCTGATATGAAAATTATAAATCAGGCTTTCGCATAGTATTGAGCAATTACATTCTTCTGATAAATTTCACACGAGTTTAAGAGTTGCCCCTCAACTGCCTTCAGCTTTGCACAAGTAGGCGGAGATCTATTCTGCGATCTAATCGGATAATTGCCGAGAAGGATAATTTGCGTTCCTTCCTTTTTGATCGACGTGGTTTACTAGGCTCGATATCAACGTGCAAGTATAGTAAAGTCTCGATAGCTATCGAGACTTTGCTCGAAGTTTCGTATAGTTCTAAATAATTTAAGGAAAATTATTAATAGCTTTTTTAACGTAAAGTAACTTTTTTGCTTTTTACAGAGAAATCTTATATCTATGTAATGTAAATTCAATTATAAATATAAGTACGTTTGGAATCTAAGAATTATTACATCTATAGCCTCTGTTATTTCTTATGTACACACACACACACACACACACACACACACACATACACATACACACACACACACACACACACAAAACAAGTCTTCTTTTGATGGCTTGTATTAGTCTCATTTAAACTTGATTTTAACAGATCTTCGACCTGTTGAGATTGTCATCAAGACATTTGATAGTCGACAGTAAAATAAAAGCGTCCTTACAAAAATTAATTACGAGAGCAGCAAAGCGAAAGAGAAAGACTCTATAATTAGATTTGCGCGCGTGCATCAGACTTTTACAACCGCCGCGATTCTTAACTTTATTAATTGCTGCAACCTCATTGCGGCAATTAATAAAGTTAATTTGATGCTCCGCTCTAGAGATCATTATAAGTTAGATGGTGCGAGCGCGAGCGCGAGTCAACGTCAGTGTCGCACTTACCTGCGCACCTACGCCCGCAATGCACCGTATGTGCAAGTGTGTGGGTTACATAGCCGTAGCAATTACTTAAGGCCGAATCGGTGTAAGACGCTCATGTAACTTGGCCGACGAAACTTTACCGGTTACTCTCTTAGTCTCATCCATTAGTAGACGGCTCGCCCTGTGACACGGTTGTGGTTACGTGTCTCGCTTCAGCGTTTACACACGGCCGGGTTTTTATCAATGTTGTAAGTTTAGGTGACAAGAAACTCGGTAAACTAGCTATTAATTCATGAATAGTTAAAGAAACTTGACTAAGTACTACACCGCGAAGAATAATTTCTGTATAAATATTTTTTCCATACAAATATTTTTTGAATATATTATATTACATCTTTGATTTTTGTTCATGAAATTGCTTATAATAGATAGTGCTTTCTATTAATAATTCTGTATAAATTTTGTATAAATATATAAATCATTCAGTTTTAGCTTTAATATATAAAATAATATACATCATAATATTTATTATACATATATAATATTATAATAATTTTAAATATTAAATTGTTATAAAAATTTATTTTTATAACATAATAAAAAAAGCTGTGCGTAATAAATGGATGAATTACTAATATTTCTTATTCTTATTGAGGGCACTTAATTAGCAATTATCTGCGCACCAATTGTATTTAACAAGCGTTCGCTAGTGAAAGCTGCCTCGACTCAGCATCAGTCTCCTTTCTAGCTGCATTGTTTCCGATGATAATACTCAATATGAAAACCCGATTTACATTCTCCTTTGAAAACGAAATAATATCACATTAATTCAGCTACATTGATGTTAATGACGAAAAAGATAATTGATAGCCGGAAAAGATAATTGATATCATGAGGAAGGAAGAAATATCTTCGGGAATCACTTTCAAAGATCTCTAAGGGTTGTGCCACAATTAATTGGGATCGCCTTCATAAATTGCCGAATTAATCGCGAAATTAAAAAGGATGACGAACGAGGGGAACTGACTTCTTCCTGTCTTGGGGCATCTTACATTGATTCTGCAATTAGCTATCGATTCATCTGACAAGACGAGGGCAGGAGTCAAGGAAGTCGGTTTCCTCATCTCCCAGTCTGGAGTCTGGACTACACTCTTCCTTGCTCGTCTTCTCTCTCTCTCTCTCTCTCTCTCTCTCTCTCTCTCTCTCTCTCTCTCTCTCTTTCTTATTCTGTCTCTGTATTTCTCTCTTAGTCTCTGTGTTTCTCTGTTGCTGTTCTTTCCCTCTACACTAGCCAATTAGGTTAATTAACTCAATTATCGTTCTCTTTCTCTCCTGTTTCAGGTGCGCACCTTGTTCGTGAGCGGCTTGCCGATGGACACCAAGCCGAGGGAGCTCTATCTGCTTTTCAGAGCGTACGAGGTGAATCTCTCAGAGAGTTTGCTCTCTCTCTATTCACTTTATATTTTATATATAGACATGCATTCGCGATGTTGAGATCAAAGAGGATCCGGGAGAATTCAAGATTTGGAAAGTTAAATATTCCAACGGTAATGCGCGAGTTCACGAATGTGAACGATACGGTATTAAAGGACCTAAAGTTCTGATAACATTAATATTCTATCGTAAAGTATAATCGAAAACATACACGGAAACAGAGTTCAAAGATTCAAAAGTTGAACGTGGAATGCTTAAAATTATAATTTTCGAGGTATTTACGATTAAAATTTTAAATCTTTGAAATTTTATGTATTTTGACATTTTAAGATTTTAATTTTTAAATGTCTATCAGAGAAAGAGAATAAAAATATAATTCTTTATAAATTTTAAAAATTAATTAATTTTATTATAATTAAGTTATTAAATTATGATTACACACGTCAGTAATTAATTTTGTTAGTAATTAATTTTGTAGCATTCTAAATCTAAATCTCTAAATATTTGTATGCAAAAGTGCGAGAATAGAAAAAAAATAATTGATTGCTTTCTTTGCTGAACACAGCAATGTATTGATTTCCAATATTCTCCAATTGATCTCATCGTTGTGTATTGTATTTGTCCGTATATTTCATATTTTGGGTAATTTCCTTTTGTCTTTGTTATCGCGTCAATTATCTTTCTTTACTTCATCCCACTCTTCGCCGGCACATTTAACTTGTTGTTCAATAAGTTCAACTGTGGTTCTCGTGATGCACGATTCTCGTGGTTTCATGCGAAACGCAACATTATGACTGAAGCGTTCGAACTGTATTCACAAGGGGAATATTCCCCTTATGAATCATATCGTCTACGCCGACCATCCGCCACGGGAGAGACGGTGCTTCTCTATAACGTCATATTTACTCGACTCGGGATCCTAGTTTAGTTTGTCTAGAGGATTAATTATGTCGGTGCCAATTACGAGCTTACATTTCGAGCTCCGACACCAGCCGAGACGAAAAATCGATAGTCATGGAATTTGATGCTCTTCCTATCCTGTAATTTGATTTGTGTGCAAAAACTCTCATTTTTAATTTTTTCACATTATTCAAAACGCGATCAGTAAGTGTAAATAAATGAAATTTTGTAAATGAAGAAAAGTATAAATTTAAAGTTTTTTTTTATAAAGAGAAGATATATTTATTTTTAATCTTCTGTCTGCAATCTGAGTCTTTCTTGGCACAAGCAAAATTTCACTTTCAAATTTTTTCTTTATTTCTCAATTTTTATTAAATACAAAGGTTTTAACATTTGAATTAAAAACCTAATGTAATAGAGATGTTGTAAAGTAGCTCTGAATTTTTGAAAATTTTTGAAAAGCCTATAAAATAGTAAGAAACTTGGATTGGATAAAGAAGATTCAAATTGTAGATAGAGAATAAACATACGATTGCAAATGGAGGATACATTTACATAAGCAAATCTATTTAATTATAATTCAGTTAATATTTCCGCATCAATATTGAAATTCTAATCAACAACGAATCTAAGAAAATTTATTGAAGATTACGCTCGTGAAAGTTAAATATCTTTCGTATACATTTCGAAATTCAATCGCGATTTAGATCGATGCAAAGAGAATGCAGAGAAACCGCGGTTATTTGTTGCTGGGAAAGGAAGGACAAGTGGAAAAACGGCGAAATTGTTCTCGCTCCATTTGGAAATTTCCTTCGAAAGTTAAATCCGGGAGAGGATTCTCTCGAGCGTGTCGTTATTCGAAGGCAAAAAAGACGGCGGCGGCGGCGGCAGCGGGATGCGACACGGCTTTTTTTGCTTTTTGCTTCGAGCTTTGTTTTGTATATTCATGAAATCGTTGTGAGTAGTTCGCTTAAAGAGATTAGGATTAGTTGCATGGTTGAGATTACCTTTCCGTCGGTACCGCGGGCGCTGCGCCTTGAGCGAAGTGTACATCCAAAGAGCATCTCTTTAGAGCATTTCTTCGATCCTAGGACACTTTAAATAATGATTTTATGCGACGAAATATAATATAGTACCTTTCTGATCGGTTTATAGACTAATAAAAGAGAAAGGATAGATAATGAACTCATAAATTGCATTTATGCAATTCTGAAAGTTATTATGTCGAATTGGCATTATCTTATTATATATATATATAT
>NW_017259459.1:2019118-2026714 GCF_001594045.1 Atta colombica
ATGCAAATCGATCCATTTAACATTATTGCGATTGAAATAGATTTTTTTATTTCTTTATTTCTTTATTTCTTTATTTCCTATATTTCTTTATATATGAATTTGTAGGTAAATTTGTTACTATAAATTGCAGTCTCTTTCAATATTTTTTTTAATTAAAAAATGTAATTATATATATATATACATATACACACATATATTCTTCATTTCTACCCTATTAAAGTAAACTTTGTTTAAAATTGAAACGAAAAAATGAAATATTGTTATCTGTGCGTATTCCAGAAATTGATCGATGCAATATATTGCTTTCACTCAATTATTTATAATTGATACACACTATTCGCCTTCTATTATGACTCAGATAAAATTTTGAATGCGATACTTGATGCGTTCTATATAATCAGAAATAATAACTTGCCTATGCGTAAATATGCCCGATTTTTACATACATTTGTATCTTTCATATAATACGAATTGAATTTTTTATTTCGAGAAAACAAACACTAAATTATTGCTTGACATTGTCGAATAAAAAAAAAAAATAAAAATTATTAGAATCTATTGAAACGACAAGAGTTGCACATCGGAATTCTGAAAATTTATTACGAGAAAGACTGCAAACATATCTTGAACGCAAAAACGTGTATATTGTCTCATATACAATATATGCATCGACTGCGGTGTAGGAGTGATGTATATTGACAGCGGCCGTCTTCTGCACGCGAATCATTGCGACGAATCATTGCTCCTCGCATCAAGAGAGAATTCGCGATTTCTTGGCATCGATATGACACATAACTGGCGACATACCGCAAACAATAAACCTTGAGTAGCAACACCACGCACGTTATTTTCGCTCGCAAATCTTTTGCATACGCGAAGAATACCGTTGAATCGCGAATCCAGTTATTAATCGTTTTTGAGATATCGTAACGTTATACTCATAATCTGTGCGACCCGTTTTCCATAGATTTACGACGAGTTTTCAGCGCGCCGGAAGGAGAGCCAGGCGGATCAGTTCGCCAACGTCTCGTACTACCGCGAAACTTTCAGAGAAGTGCAGGAACTATTTGCACATTGTATGTATCGTGTGAGCACAACATATGCGAGTGACGTCGAAAACTCGATTATGCTTCCTCGCGAGACCAGTCTTTTAATGACTGCGATATTTCATAGTTAAGGGAAGTTAATTAATTATGTGCGAGACACTGAACTCAGCGCCAAGAATGTTGAAATGAATACTTTAGAAATATAACGTAGCGTACCGATATATCTAAGATGATAAGACATATATTTTTTGAATGAACAGACAATGAAAATTTAATATTGAAATTTATAATATCGTGTGCATTAATTATATTCTTAACGCGAGAAATAGCAGGAAATTGATTAACCAATCTGATAATCTGAGTTAAATACAATTATTAATTCCTATATAGTTATTATAGTACGAAATTAAATTTTAAATTTAAACTTAAGAATTTTTATTTTATTTGCTATAAAAATTAAGCAGTAATATTTCATGAATAGGACAAGCTGATTAATGATGCAAGATTAAGAACCTCACGAGTGCCAAGAATGTTGTAATAGATACTTGGGAAATTTCGCACATCGATCCATGCGTCTAAAGTGAGACATTTAGGTGAAATTCAAATTTATCATTAAACTTTCTAACTTATTTAAATAATAACATATGTGTTTATGTCTAAATTTTTAATATAAAATTGTAATAAAGAACAATTAATAGAATTAATTATTTAAAGTTTTACACACTTTCACGTATTGTTACAAAACTATAAATTATCTTGGCAAAAGATATTTAATTCTATTTTTAGTTTTATTAAATATATATAATTTTTGGATAATTATAATTGCAGCTACAATTAATTGATGATCAATATTTGGAAATCTTTGGAAAATGGTGTGCAGCATTTTTGCTATTGCTCGCGTATGCAAGTTTGAAATGTTTAAACTCGAAAAACGTAGCACGTCGGATAAACGTTCCGAGACTTACAGCGCTCTCTAATTGCGGCTTCGTTAATTAGCACTTCCATCGCGATCGTGCAATTATTAACAGTTTGGTACTCTGGTAATGAATACTACTTACAGCGTTCGCATGTAACCGAGTGTTCATCTCGCGCGTTCTACTTGAGGCTCTCTTATAAAAATTACGGAAACGTTATCTTACTGTAAGGATTCCTTTATCTTTAGCGGTAACATGAAACAAGATTCTCGAGCACAATAGCGCAATAACGAAGTGTTACGCATTAAGATCGTAGAAAATTAAAAAGTTTGTTACACAGTTTTTCTCGTGTCAGGAAATGGAATAGAGCACGTTAACGATGGATAATTCAAGCGATAGCCGTTAAGAAATTCACGAATATCTTAGCATTTGTGTTAGATATTTAATAATATATCTGAATGTCTTGCTTCATTTTTCATTCGACTGTTTGCTATTCTGAACAGTCTCCGTAAATTCTGCTGCAAACAGAACCGTGCGCATTTAACAATAAATTACAGAATCGTATATTGTATATGTGTATTATATTTTTAAAATAATTTCTTAGCCTAGAAATTTCTATATTAGTTATTTGCAAGTATTAGTTGATCTATTGCTAGTGTTTAAATATTTAATTGAGTATCGTGTGTGATGTTTGTTTCTTATTTCAAAAAGTTACTTTAAAAAGGGGATTTTTTTAAAAACTATCCAAATTTTCCAGGATACATGAAAATACAATTGTTTTATGTTATATTATACTATTTAAAATAGACTTGCATGTATCTATTTTCTAATGCTTATTTCACATTTTTATATAAATTTAAGTTATTATAAAATAATACAGATCTTTGTTTTATTTTTAAACAAAAATAAAATATGTAACAGATATCAAATTCATATAAAGTTAGTCAATTTTTTGTTTAACCATATCGGTTGCAAACAGTATTTTGATATGATATGAAGTTTTAATGACGTGATATTTTATTCCTGTTTCAGGGGTACGAAGGGTCGCTGTTAAAAGTCACGAGTAAAAATGGGAAAACAGCGTCGGTAAGTTGCCATCGCTTAATTGACAATATGATTAGCCGATGTTACGTTTTCAACGAGTGTTTTTTAACATTCATATCGAAAAAGTATTATCGAGCTTTTAACATAGATACATTTGCCCTAGATTCGCGAAGTAGCTCGATATTGTCGATATACGTCGTTTCTTTATACACTTGAGAAGACGAAGAGATAAAATTGGATCCCGGCTTTTCTCGAGCACATTTCTAGAAAACGTACATTTCAAGAAAACTCCGAATCAATTACACGGATAGTGAAAATAGTGCAAACTCTTTTTTATCTCTCTCTCTCTCTCTCTCTCTCTCTCTCTCTCTCTCTCTCTAACATGACAATGCTCAAGGGAAAAAACGAATGGAAAAAGTTTGTCAGCCAAACCACGAGTTTCGATCGAATTTTTGGACACAGGGGAGTTTGCGTGATTTCGTGTATTCTCTGTTATATATTTTTGTCAATTCTTTATCGATCTATTTTTATTTACAGGATTGTATAATATATCGTCATTTATTATATATTTACATAAAATTTTCATAAGTAAAATAACTACGTTTTACGTTATGAAAAACATAATTTTTGCATTTTAAATCTCTTTTTCAAAATAATAGCTTGTAGAATATTGTAGAAATAAATAATTTTCATTTTATATATACAAAAATAAAAAGTATTTTGATGCCTTATTATTTGATATATTATATAATTTTCGAACTCGTGAGGATTAAAACTACATTTTTAAATGAAAAATTAAAAACGGTAACTGTTTATGCTAAAAGCTTTTTTTATTTATTCAAAGCGTACTCGTTGATTACGTGAGTCACGAAGCCTTAAAAATATCTAATCAGCCGACAGAGAGAAATACATCAAATTTCATCATGCGGCAATGCCATCGCGCGCACTACTCAACCCAGTATAATCCCCCGAGATAACATTAATTTATGCGGCGACGGTGGAACAGCACACGCGAGAGCATACTCTGACGCTGTAAAATCCTTAATCCATAAAGCATTTTAACATTTTTTTATTTTAGTATTTACTTTTTAATTCTGCACCAGACTTTACCTGTATCTCACACGTGATAGATATATTTCGAATACTTTCTAAAATAAAACTATGACGATTATATTGATTACTAAAGAATCTCATTTCATTCAAAGAACGTCGAGTTACGGAAGTTTAAAATATTTCGATGAATCTGAGTATAGTAAATATTTGATTTTCGATCTATTATTCTTTGCAGTTATAAATAATGAAAATTATGAAATTTTGAGGTGCGAGGAAGAATCAAAATGTAATTTAATTTCATAGTTTAGTTACACGCTTAGAATTGTTGATTGCAAGGTATAATGAATTTTAAAATCTGTTAATTTTCCTGTGAACTGTAAGATTTTTGAGGCTATCAATCTTCGAGAAATTATAGTTTTTATATTGATACAAAACTTTGCATTTATCTATGGAAATCTATCAATTTGATTTTATATGAGTCTTTGAATATATCTCACTTCCCGCTTTTGTATTCTGGGATATATCAATCAATTCCCTGCTGCGTGAATTTTCGACCACATCAAATCTGAACTTTAACACAATGTGTGTAGGTGTGAATCCTTAAATTTATCTCTAATATCAAATCTCTAAATATCAAAATGTCAGTTTATTGAATGTGATAAATTTTGAGCTTTGTATTACTTGCCAAATGTTGAAATAACGAATTTTTTGTCTATTTTTCTAAATTCCATCTAAATTCAATATCGATTATCGGGATAATCCGTAAATATACCACATGGAATAAAGTTAATAACATGTTTTCGTTCCTGCATGCAGCTTGACCTCGTTGTAACCAGCGCGGAACGCAAGCGGCGGCTCGTAATGGCCGTGGTGATGTAATTGGATATAATATGAGCAGAATGCGAATAAAACGGACGAGAGAGGCACAACTGGAGGGACACGGTTTCCGTGTGAACGGTGCTTAAACCTCCTTGGCCACTGGCACGGTTGGGTACGACTGACTGTGCGAATCGATAGCGGGTCGGACCAACCATTTCTACCATTTGTTTCCTTCGGTCATCGTTGCGCCGGGAACGAAAAGTAGCAACCGAAGAGCAGTTTCTCAAAAATGGCGATGCTGAAAAGATTTTCAAATGTTGTTAGAAGCTTTTGTTGTCTTGTATTCTTCCGTTATCTAGTGCGATGTGCCATTGCGGAGTTTGTACAAAGCTCCTTTGTAGCTTCGGTGATGATGATTTATCTCCGTCTTGAAGTTGCTGTTGGAAATCTCCTACAAACGCGAAAATTTATCTTCTCTTAATCCAAGAGATTGAGATTGCAGATTTTTCGATTTTTTTCGCAGATTAAACTCGATTTGATTTCAGTTTAGTAAGATTAAATCGATCGTATAATAATAAAGGGTTCCCCAATAAAAATCTTTCTCGCACCTGCTATTGATTAACTCGAGAAAATTTTTAGTTTTAAAACATAGCTGATTGCTCTCTCAGAACTCGGAGTAATTTGATTTATAATAACCAAGTAGATAATATTGCAATGTTTATTCGTTTTTATAAAAAACTATTATCTTCCTTTCATTATTATATTGTACATTGTATTGTACATTGATATTATCGGATAAATGCGACAATGCAATAACTTTCGAGCGTTGAAATTAACAAGTATTATTTCTTAATGGCTTTTCGTAATAATTTTATATAACGTAATTATCTAGATATTTTTATCATAAAATGCACGAAGTTAGTCAAGTTTGAAAATTTCTCTATAAGATATTTATTTGATTTAATTCGAATCGCTTAAAATAATGTACTATTGCGTACTTGTATTTTGCATTTATTATAATTGCTGTTAGAATAGATATAGATAAGTTTTTATACTCTCAATTAATTTAAATTATATATCGCACATGACTCTTAGAGTTTAAAACATCGATAACCTGGTTAAAAGTTAGAAGGTTGTCTGTTGTTTAAACTTTGTTTAAAATTTAGTAATAAACATCTAGCTAGGCTCTTGATTTATTAATTAGATTTTTATCTCTCTGAGTCTTTTGTTTTCGTCTCGTTTTTCATTATTTTTATTGAAAATATATTTTGTTATACAAGTTAGTCAAGAGTGTGTCAATCATTCCGCATTACGCGTTTTGTTTTTGAGTTGTTACGTTTGAACCTACATTTATTGGTTTTTCTATGAAGAGAGCAATATTTTTTTTCCTACAAATATACATCTATGAAATTCGAGGTGCACGCACGTATGAAATTCGGGACATCTAAATTTGACAATTTTCTGAATAACTGTTGTTAAAAGAATTAATGACGTAGGCAATATTATAATTCCCAGACCCTTTGATTATACATGACCGCGTTGCAAAAGTAGTACCTTTACCTGCCTCTATCTAGAGTTACATGCATAATTGCATGCACATTTACATGACCATGGTGCATATACGGGCACGGATTGTCGTCGCGGCGGCACAAAGAACGCCGATGCCCGGAAGAAAAGCCGATACACCAACGTCGCGCCGTCGCGGTTCATGTATATATCAAGAGTGTGGTGTGTGACACAGTAACAAAAAAAAGAAAGAAGAAAAACACAGGAGAAAGAAGGAAATCGATCGTCTCCATGGCCGCTGCACGCATGACCATTAACCTACATCGTATTACGATGCATGTATCGATAAAAAAACTGGTCGACGGTAAAACGACGCTATGTATTACGTTTGGGTATTCCGTGTCCTGATAAAGAATTTTTCTGCGAAATTCGCGCGATGCACGCAAGGAAGCACGCCACCCGCGTGCGCCCGGCGCGGCGTGACTATATCTGATATTTGAATCGAGATGGAAACGGATTGGTAATCATCGTGAAATAAAAAACGGGCACGGATCGGTGGTGCCTGCCGCGTTCAGTTGCGAGAGCTGAATGCTTGTTACATGCAGGTGAAAGTGCGGCATGTCCGCTTTTTTTCATTTGTACTTTTAACCGTGATAACTGTGATTAGTTCAAGATTTGTAGCTGCGAATTTACTGAACCTGAATTTCTCATGGAATTATTTCAGAATTTCTACGAATATTAATCTAGATGCAAATAATGAACCAATTTAATCAAATTTTATTCAATAATCCTTGACACGTTTTATTTCGTTGCAAAAGTATTTAAGAATTGCTGATTAAATGGTGATAAAAATTTATCTTTATTGTTTAATATTTCATTATAATATATATATTTCATTATATAATATATCATTAGAAATATTATTAATAATTATTAGTTGATAGGATATACTCTCTAAATGTTTTAGAGTGAAATTTCACTCCAAAAGACTGAAAAGTGAGCCAGTCTTAAAAAAAGAGTGAAAATAATTTTATCCTTGAATAAGAGTGCCAGATTTTTATTCTTTATAAGAATAAGATTTCATTCTTTTGAAGTAAGATTTCTCTTACTCTTTTGAAATAAAAGTCACATTAAGGAATAAAGTCTCATTTTAGAAAATTAAAAATAGAAGTGAGATTTTATTCCTTTAAATCTTATTTCGAAAAAGAGTGAAA
>NW_017259459.1:2026814-2030637 GCF_001594045.1 Atta colombica
AAATATCATTTACATTCTAACTTTTTCTTTTTCACGGCGTCTCTGTATTTCGATATTGCGCGCACTCAATCGAGTCGGATCCAATTTTATTCTTTCGGATGCATGAATATTCGAGGGATGTGGCGCGGAAGTAAACGGCAGCGAGTAACGAATCTCCGCGTTAACAATCGAGTTTCTATCTCTCACATCGATAGAATCGATGCACCTTCGATTGCAGTTGGTGTAATCACGCGATACATTATGAAGCGTAGTAGGTTCGCCTTGACGGGCAATCGTTAATATCGATCGACGCATTTTCGCGATGCTCTATCCTCGTTGCTCCGTTAATTTCGTATAAACCGATGGAATCGATGCTCTCTACCGAATAGATTAGCGAATGCGCGCGCGCAGAGCATAAAAGGACAAATATATATATTGAGAAATGCAACAGTGCAAGCAAAAGAGAGAGTGTAACTTCTCGATAATCTTAGTCAATCAGGTATTTCCTATAATGTAACTATAGTTCTAGATACAAGTGAATTAGAGTAGTTTAACCAGTTTTTTGCTCTATAAGAAAATTATCGATTATACACTTAATTATCGACTTAACAATAGATCAAATGCGTGAATAATATCATGTGAACTACTGGTTTGACCGCGAAAATAGGCACGTCTCTTGTATCTGAGTTGTGAAAATTGTTACAATTTATTAAAAATGCGTCTTTTTCTTAGTACGCCCAGTAATTCGCAGGATGTATCCTCGCATCTATATCGCTAAGTCATTTAGGTCGATAATTTTTTCGGGATTAAAAGGATAAAAACTGGTTCAACTACTCTGATTCTCTCTATATTAATAATAGAATATCTTTTTACATTTATTGGATTTATTGCATATTGTTACAAATGAAATTATCACGAATAAGTAAAATAATTTCTTTATAATATACTTAATTAATTTGCATTACATTTATTAACAGTTTATATTCTGCAAGAAAGGAATATTGTAATTCTTATTGGAATTATTACATTTTTTTCTACTTTTAAGATAAAATAATTACATGATAACATTAGCAATAATGAATTCAAAATTTTATTTGATTATACTTGTTTTCTGTTGTTTGTTATATAAAAGAATGAATTGAATGTATGTATTCATGTTGTTAGTTCTAAAAAAATTTGATATTATATAACCTTTTAATGACTAGGGATCAAATGTGACTTTATAACTTCATCAGTCAAAGTACTTTTTGTTTTATTGTAATTATTTACTAGTTAATTATTTATTAATTAATTAGTAAAGTTTATTGTATTTTTTTTACTTGAATAATAAAATTCACTCAAAAATATTATTAGACATCTCTATATATTTGCTTTGACCAAATATATAGCTTTTTTTGCTTGTATATATATTTTCATCTAGAAATGTAAGGGAAGAAGTTATATTATTATTTACCTTTTTATCCATTTATTAGATGAATAAAACGAAGCATCTGGTTGGATCTGATTTCACTTTATCAGATACATTCTGAAAATAATTTTAGAAGATTAATATAAAATATCTATGCAGTAATTTGCAATTGGCGTTTGCAATCGATAATTTGCAATTAGCATTTAATTATTTTAATTATAAATAACTAATTATTTTATTTAAATATGTGAAAATTTGAAAGAAATAAAAAATTAATTCAAGCCCAATCGATTGAGTCGGGAATTGAACTCGAATCTTTCGATTTCTGGGCGATTGTTCTGAAAGAAATAAAAATGAAAGCTTTTTTGCGAATAAAGTTTCAAAAATGCAAATAAATAACACAAAACTTTTATATAAATTTATTTTATTTCAATAGATTCTTATGATCTTATATAATAACCAAAGCTATTTAATATCATTCCAATAAGTTAAAAAATTATTGAGATAATAATCTTTATCGATATCTTTTTATGAAGGTTTTTATCTTATTGTTAAAATTAAACAAGGACTTCGTTTTTATCATTATGTAATAATCATGAATTACTTTGCATAACAATTTTTTATTTCACTGGGGAACTTATTATGAACGATGCAATGAGCGTTCCCAAATGAAAACAATGATATAAATGGTAAAAACGCGTTGGTTTCTAAGCTCGTTCGAGGGCGAACTAATAGCGACGATGAGGCGTTCGCGTAATGAATGCTCGCCAAGGGAGAGAGAGAGAGGGGAGGGGAGAGAGAGAGAGAGAGAGAGAGAGAGAGAGGAGAGAGAGATGCTAATCATGGATATTAACGAAATGCTTCTTGTATTCTTCTTTCTCATTTCAGCCGGTGGGATTCGTGACTTTTCACACAAGAGCAGGCGCGGAGGCGGCGAAGCAGGATCTACAGGTAATAGCCCTTTTCTGGCAGGCATCGCGAAGCAAGGAAAAGCCGGGGAGAAAGTGATAGGGTCTCAGGATTGACGCGCGGTTGATATAATATACATACACAGTGACACTCACTCGTACAGATATGCCCGGCAGTATTTTTTTTTCTTTACGACTCCACCCTGCCTTAGATTTTCCAGCTGGCACGGGTTAATGCTACCTCTAGCTCTTACCTCCATTAGTTACTATATCCACGAGACCTTTCCATCTAACTATTCATTTTTCTCTACCGTAGCTTTTTCTCTATCTTTCTCTTTTTCTCTCATTGGGACCAAATGTAGTACTACCTTTTGTCTACCTGTATACGTATCAAGGCGTATTGTAATAACGCTGCACCGTGTGGCATTATCGATATATCTATATATGATGTTGTTTGCCTTCCGACAAGTGTCATCCCGTTGCATATACATATATTATTAAAATGTATTCAAAAAAATTCGTCGATGCTGCGAAAAAAATTATTTTTAGACTGTAATGGCAAAAGAATAAGTAGAGATACATGATCTTATTGATAAATCACTTTCTTCAAATTGAAAAAAGAAATTACTTTATATATAAATTTAAAATATGATATTTGTAATAATATTTGTAATAGCTTATATTGTATCTTAATTTTCTGGATTAAATGTTCAGATTTTTACACACCGTGCATTTTCTCAAGAGTTATAAAATTTTTGAAATTTCACACACAACGTAATATTTCATTTTATGCTAAAAAATAATTTTTATTTGTACAAGCGATAATTACGAATACATTTGAAATACGGATATATTTATATGTAACGTGTATATATGTATCTGTAAATACATATATCTGCGGGGTGATCAACGTTGATTTAAAAAACGTTTGTACCTCGTCATGCGATATTTTACGTTAGTATATATCTATATATAATTCGGGCGCGGAATAGCTTTACAGCTTTTGTTGAACGACGGCAATCGAGTTTTCTGGCTAAGTTGGTCACCCCGTATAGATCTACCATACCGTTGCAACTGACCTCACGCAATCTGCAATGTTATATAACCCAAGTACGGCAACGGTATAATACTACGTACGTACGTACATACGTACGTACCGCGTAGAGAAACATCCTTTTGTCGGATGGACACGTTCGCTGGAAACACCCTAGAACAAACTAACGAGCCCATCTTATGAATACACGTACAAGGAGAGAAACACATACACATACATACATACATACATAAATACATATCTACATGCCCTTGTGCTAATTTTCCTTCTACCTGGCGTAATCCCATGTTATTATTATACCTACATCACTTTCGTCGCTAGCCACCTGTGATTCGATCGGCCCTTTCGGTTTTATTTCACACGCGCAAAATATATGCTATAGTGAGTCTGAACGCTGCATTTGGCTTTTGAATCTCCAATATTTTTCTTTTCTTTATAAATCAGTGACAATATATATATATATATATATATATA
>NW_017259459.1:2030737-2036128 GCF_001594045.1 Atta colombica
ATGAAAATATCTATAATGATAATAATTTTTACAATTTGAAATACAACTTGTGTAAATGAATACTTGTATAGATTTAGATTTGGGCGTTATCGATATATTTTCATATATTTATAAAAATTAATAAATAATTGAATAAATAAATTAATTTTACATTGTTTTATTATGATTATATTGAGAAAGTAAATATATGTAATATATGTAACATTTCTATAATTTTGCACTGTCAGTTCTAAAATAAACAGAAGTTAATTATTTTGATGAAATATGGCGATTTATAGAATATCGATTAACGTTCATATTTTTGTAAACATCAATCTAGCTTATTTTCGTGTTAAATTTACGTAAAATGAACAATGTCATGTAAAATATATAAAAGAAAAATAAATCACTTTTGAACGTGATTAGCTAGCGTGATCTGTCAATGTTTCTGTAGAAGTTATTGTTATATTACTAAGGATAGAATTGCAGGAAATTGCGAGAAAATGAGAAATATTATTACAGTTGTCGAAAAAATATTGCATATGTTATATAAATTTATTATATATATAAACATTTATATATAAACGTAAAATGACAAATATTTTTATACTGTACTATAAATATATTAATTTTTGTTTAAAGATAGATATAGAATACATGGAAAATTCTTTAAAGATAATTGACAATTCTTTGCCTTTCAATCAAAGAATCACTTTTAAGAAGTTGTTGTGAAAAAAAATACAATGCCTAGAAAAACAAGCTCTATTAAACGTGTAATTTTATTTCTGATGGAAGATTAACTCAACGCTAGTGACGAAAGAATGGCTCTCCACTATCGCTCTCTTTTTTCATTTTTTTTCTTTCTCTCATCTTTGCCTTACTACACTACCACCACCCATCCACGTGTGCTCCCAATTTACTAATTTAGGGAATCTATTTGCAGCAGGGGGTTAGATTCGATCCTGATATGCCACAAACCATACGTTTGGAATTTGCAAAAAGTAACACAAAGGTTAGCAAACCCAAGCAACCAGCCGCTGCAGCAGCCACCTCGCACCCCGCTCTGATGCACCCTTTAACGGGACGTAAGTATGCACCGCCACTCGTTCACTTGCTGGATACGTCTCACTTACTATTTCTCACCCACTGCACCGACTACAAAGTGTCCCACTTCCTGTTGTCACTCGGCTGTTTTTTTTCAAAAGGATTTTTTTTACATACGTATCCTCCCCTGTCCCTCCACCAGCCTTCGCGGCGAGATCTGATGAGATCTCGTTATTGAGAATTGTACGACAATCGATCAAAGTACGAAGGAATTTCTCGCAGTAAACTTTCGCAATTAATATTATTTTATAATGTAAGGTATATATATATAGAATATTACACAGGTAATACCTATACACTCGCGGTATGCGGTTACAATGGTGATCATGTTGAGGAAATTATTGTGCTTATTATGATGTAGGACTAGTGAATAACATTTGTGTCGAGTATAGATAATCTCCGATTTCCATGGTAACTATATACTTGCGAATCCGCAATCCATCTAAAGTCAACGCGCTGTTATTTTCTCAGACAACATTAGACTTAGAGGTTCTTTGTTCTCGTCATGTGTTATTCTAATTCAGATTTGTTTATTTATCTATCTACATCTTCATTTGTATTTACTTAAGTTTCAAATTCTTAAATTTCTTCTCACCTATTCTAGATTTCTTACATAATACATTTTATAAAAAACGTTAAATTTATACACAATTTTTATAAAAAATTAATTATTTGATGGTTTATTGTTTTATTATTTAATGTATATTTATAATATATTTTAATAATATTTTAATAGTATATTTATAATATATTTATAATATATTTTAAATTATTTACATTCAATAAGAATAATTTAAATTTGTTGAAATCTATGTTAAAAGTCTCAATTCGAATAAAACTAAATTTATTTTTTAAATTTTCTGAACGTGAGGTCCGTTTATCAATACGAAATTAGTTTTTAATAAATGATATTTTAATATTCAAAAAATATATTAATACGCTTGTGTACTTTTATTGTTGTTGGACGATTATGATTAATACATGTACGGGCATGCGTTCTTTTGAGGTATCCTGGGTATAAATCTTGTCGCATACATTCCCATGTGTGCGTTATTGATATTATGAATTATAATTGATATTATAAATCATAACATTAAAAATATTTGTTAGAATTATCAATCATTTGTTTATCTGCATTGCGCGATACAGATGGATGTCAAGAGAATTTATAATGACAATGAATGATACATTATTCATCGAATATGAATTGAAATTAAATGAATCTTTCACCTTCTCTTTATTTTTTATATGTAAAAGTATCTCTAATAATATTTGATAAAATTTATTCGGTAAAGATAATTATTATTTTCAATTAAATATTATAAGTGTAAAATTGATGGTTGAAAGATTAAAGAAAAGTGTAAAAATTATGAAAAAAATTATAATTTATAATTGATCCACTGTATAATTGATTCATGTCGATTGTACATTTATGTAGAATTATTCTGACTAATTAAAATAGCTTAGTGGCAAATGTAATAACGGTACGTGATCTTGCTAATGTATGATAGAGGAATGTGGAAAATCTATATATGTTTTATATAAAAGTGAACAGAAGAAAGATGACTACCAGTGGTCAAGCCAAGTACATATACATATATTTTGAAGATCTATCATGGGTAATGGAACGAGAGGGATAGAATAAGTTGAATAAATCTCAAAGGTCTGCACGTTTACGGGCTACGTGCGCGTTTTGCGCACGCAATAAATATGTATTTATGTCACATTACGGAAACAGACTTGCCGGACGGACGTAAAGCGCATCAGTTTCCGAAGAAACAGCGACTGTGATAAATTTTGTTGCAAGCGCACTGTCTGATTTTTGTATATAAGATGAATTTTATTTCCATGATATTTGAAAACATCATTTGCCGAGCGATAATTTATTATCCGTGTCAGTGACGAATAAACTCCAACTATGATATGATGATCTTTGTCATGGGCGTCAACTTTTGTGGGAAGTGTGTGGAGTATTCTACATATCAGAATTTTTCGTGTGTGGAATTCTACACATGAATAATTTTTTTTTAAATAAATAATGTTGAGCGAAAATAGTTAAATTTTTTTGTAACTTTTATTTCAAAATTTCAATTACTGAGCGAATCGAGCGCGGCCGATAAAATATTCACGCTTTCTCCTTTTTTTTTTGTAACGTAGTCCATATTTTTCTCCGTGAATATAGAAAATCGCTAGTAGTTTATATTTTTTCGTAGAAACGATTAAGGCGTTCGGAGAACGCTTTGTCAGCGCTATCGCGTCATTATATATTTATTTTTTATTAAACATTAAAATAAGAATAGAACTAGAATTCTAATCAGAGCTAACGCGTAAATTCGTCTGTGATTGGTCTGACATTTTTCTTCTTGTATTTCATTATCTAACCTTTTGACGATGAATGTTACAGAAAAGTGCTGCGCATTAATAATTTATTATTCATACATTCATAATTTCGAAGACTATCTCGGATAGAGGGAGAGATGTAATCAAATAGGGATTTCGAAGTTAAGTTTAATGGGCATGATTCTTGATAAAATTTACAATGAAGAAACTAGTTTATTAGAAAGATATCGTTGTTCAGCTAGGAGTACCAGATTTGTCAGAGAGAAATTCGGAGTTTACTTTCGCTTTGAAGAGGAGAAAAATAGATAATCAGACTACGAAGTGATGATCTCGCAAAAAAAGGTCATGAATGAGGCTAGAGGGAAATTATTGGAATATGTGTTCATTTTTCATATGTGTGCGGCAACACTGGTCCAATTCCACACATGGCTAATCAGCAAGTTGGCGCCTCTAATCTTTGTGATATAATAAGATTAGGATTTTAACATATTATTATAGTAAATTATTTTAAATATAAAATAAGACATTATATTTAAAAAATATTCTTATTTTTCTAAATTAAGATTCATGTCATACTAATAAAATCATATAAGTCTTTCAATTTCTACAGTGCTGAAATTGATTATGAAAGATTTAAGATGCGCCGCTTTTAAGACTTAATAAAAGATTATGTATTGTTATATAGGAGCATTTAGATAATAATTCCATGTAATCTTTCAATCAATTTTCTAACTTGGATATTTAAACAAATTTACAGAGTATCTGTAAAGGTAAATCGATTATTTAATTGTCTAAAAATTAGTAGTACCATCGGTACTATCCTTCTCAACTGAAACCAATTATTAATGGCGTTCTTAATATCGCGCAAATAGACCGTAACAGCGTCGAGAAATTTCGCGGAATAATTTCGTTTTAGGTGGTAGCAATTTCGTACGATGACCCAATTTCATCGCACCGCACGCCAAGCCACATCGATAAGACATAATCGAACCGTCAAACGTAGTTTCGAAGGACTACCTTCTTAAATACTGAAGAAATTAGAGAAATAAAATTATGGAAATAATTAGTGAAAGTTCATGACATTCAATAATTTTGACTAATGCTCATTTCCAATGTAAATTAACTTTAATCTCGGGTTCAACTTACTTTTTATTTTTTTTTTAATTTTTAGAACTAGAAAAAAGTAAGTTAAACTAAGATTAATCTATTCATCAATGATGGAAACGGGTATAAATGTTCAGTTTATTTTCTCATAAGATTATCGATAAACAATTTTTAATAAACTATTTTAACTAAATTACAAATTAAAAACTTGTTAATTTTGAGATAATCATTTAAAATTACATAACGTATCATTTAAAATTACGTACCATTAAAATTACGTTTAAAATTACTATTTGACACGTTATACGTACAATTATATGGACATATAGATTTATTATTACGAATAATGAATAAAAAATGACGATTTCTTCGATGAATATTGATTCAATTTTTTTTTAATAAAGATTTGTTGAGAAGTATAATTGTAAGTATAATTGCAATATTTGACATAAAAAATGAGGGAGTATTGATCTCTGCTGTGTAGAGATATATGTTTCTGAGAAACATGTATAAAAGTTTTGTGTGTGTGTGTGTGTGTGTGTGTGTGTGTGTGTGTGAGTGTGTGTGTGTGTGTGTGTGTGTTTTCTAGGCTGATAGATTTCGGAATTGTTGCCAACGCTTTCCAAACTCTTGGAGTTATATTCGTCGAAACTTCTCTCTTCTATGTTTCGGGAAACAAGGCCTCGGCTTTGAGTTTATCCAAAGTAATTCGTTGCTCTCAAACCGAATTTATACGTAAACGGTATTTCGGGATAAATTTACATAAAAGTATATCGATGGAGTAATCTTCAATCCGAAGAATGGCTTACTCTTGAAAACAATAATACATTATTTTAAAATATAAATTTAATGTCTATCAGATTG
>NW_017259459.1:2036228-2041332 GCF_001594045.1 Atta colombica
TATGGAAATGCATGTTTAGATCAACGATACAACGGTAACTGGCACAGATTTCGTAACGGCTTCAGTTACCATTCACTTTGCGCGGAATGCTTGCATCGATGATAAAATGTGACTCATACGGGAAGTTTCTGTACTTTGATCATGTAAAAGAGGCGGGACAGAAAAATGCAAACGTATGCTAACTTTTTGATTCTCAACTCTGTTTACATAAGCGTTTCTAACTAAAAAAAATATGATTTTATAGCGATTTATAAATATTTTAGAATTATTTTACGTATATATTCAATTGTATATTTATACACTATTATATATAATTTTTTATTTTTATATCTTTAAAAAAATATTAATGTGTCCAAAATATAATAAGTGACAATTTTTAATTAATTACAAATAATTTTGATAATATTTTAATTTAAATCTTGTTTTTAAACAAAAAGTTATTTACAATATTGAAACTAGTGATAATAAATGTTATTTTTCAGTATTTTTATTCAAAGAAAATCGTTTAAATGATCAAAGTGATAAAAAAATTTGTTATTAAAATACAATAGAAATATAGAAACTTTGTGTGTAGAGTTTTTCAAATACACAGTACATCATCGAAGTTTAGACAGATGGTTGGGAAACACTGGCATCTTGCATATCAAAAGTTATATGAGACCCGCGCGAGTTTAATAAAATTTATGATCGCTACCTAAACTGTTTGCTGGTGAATTATGGAACAGAGTCGTAAGGAATAATCAGGTTAAATTGTATCTAAACGACCACTGGTGGTCATTAATATTCGACGTTTTGTTGAATATGCTAACCGCATAAACGGCTTTCGTATTTTTTTTTACATAAGATGCAATCAATGGAAAAACACAGCATTCTAAAAATACCGATACATCTTTCAATTATTTTATGTGCAGAATGTTTTTTTTATCTTCTACTTTTCTACTTGAATAAATTATTATTTTTTTCATAATTCCGAAATTTTAATACTGTTTATTAATCTTAATACAAGTGATTGATAGAGAGAGAGGATATTTTCATTGTGCAATAGTATAAAATTCAACAGCAACGAAATTGATGCAATAAATTGTCATACCTATATTGCGTTAAAATACAAGATTCGCGCAACGAGAAGACGCACACGTTGATTGTACGCTCCGAAATTCATGGTCCATTTAACCGAGTCTTCTACGTTTGACTGTGCGTGCTCAGACGTATTATGCATTATCTACGCGCGGAGGAATGCAGCTTGCATTTTCCCGCTGGAAAATGGTATGCTCGGTTGGCTTTTCGCACGCTGCCAGAGTCCCCGCGTAATGTCGGCGTGATGCCGGTGTGGAACATGCACCGCAATAGCGTTAGCGTTAACATAGATCCGCATATGTGCGTTATATTGAGTTCGAAACGCGACGCCAAGAAGGTATTGCAGATATAGGTTCGTGCGAAAGACCATGTGCGTTGTTCGCGTAGTTGTGAGGGTTGCGTGTGTCACAAATGACGGCCTAGAATCGATATAGAAACTGCGCGTCTTTTTAGAAAGGACTGCTCTCTCGTAGAATTTTTTTCTCATGGCGCATATATCTCATTTCTTATTCGCGTTTGAATGCGGCACGTGCTTGAGAATAATTGTCTACGTCTGTAAGTCCTCGTTTCGCGTGGTCGATGATAATAAACAATGTAGCAATTGCATTTACTCGTGCAAGACATTCTCACATAATTGTATATATATATATATATTACACATTATATTACTTTTTTTTTTAATGAGTATAAATTTAGTTCTCAGAATCGTGCTACATGGAAAATAAGTCGGGTTGATTCATATCGAATAATAATAAGTTATTTATTTTTTGAAAAATATTGATTTATATCGCTGTTAGATATACGAAATTAATGACAATATTGAAACAAGTTATTTATAAATCGTAAAATTTTGTTTGCGTTTTCATTTTATTGTGCATTAAATTTTCTTATTGTAAACATAGCATTAACCTTGGTATATCAATTTGAATAATGCAATGAAATATAGAGAAAAAAATTATGCAATATAAGTAGCGTACAACAACTGATGCGATTGAACGATAAATTATTATTAGAGCAACATATATAATTTTTTTAATTTTCAGTATAAACATGAACTCGCTAATTAGTATGAATCATAATAGGTATTTAATACTTTGCGTCTACAATTCCTTTTCTATTGTTGTTATGTTATAGAAATTTATATTTTTATTTATATTTATAAACGTATTATTTATTTACTATAATTATTAATGATGAATTTTACATACATGATAGAAGAGGAAAGAGAATTTCAAATTAATTATTGCAATTATTAGAATACGTAAATGTAATTGAAAATACGTAAATGTAATTCATATAAGCTCTGAAAAATGCACGTTAACCACAAGTAACAAATACAATTTTTGTGTAGTGTAAAAATGATAATGAATCTTGCAAAATATATTCCTAAGATTAGAATTAACAACTTAATCATATCGCATCACGAAGAAGACACGCATTGTGCAAATGAATCTCTACTTTGCAATGATCCGAGGACATTCTGTGAACGTGAGAGGTGTTAAATGCAATGTTTCGTTATAACTTTCATTATCGAGTGCGTGAGAATTGAATCGTTTCGGTGGGAGAAGGCAATAAGATTGGAGAAATTTGAACCATCAAAATTGTAAATTTATTATTATTGTTATGATACAAGATATATAAGTTATTCTTGCAATCATATGTTCAAATCGCATTATTATGATAGAAGAAACGATAGAACTATAATCAAACTGAAATAAATTATAAATCAATTAAAAATACGTTATACAATTAACATTACAGTACATTTAACATGTACATTAATGTTTAACCAAATCTTTTAAACTACTAATTAATTCTTTGTTGTTTTATATATTTTTCTATTATCGATTTTTTTATTATAGATGGAGCTCAATTTAGAAATTAATCCATAGAATGAGATAATTTTTTACGAATACATTTATAATTGTTTGATAAATCGATGTCTTTATAGTTGAATGAATTGAAAGGTAACGCATTGTTTTCCAATTTATTGGATTCACTTGTCGTTTGCGAAATAAATGAAAAGAAAATAAAAAAAAGTCTGATCGTCGACAACGGTGAAAGCTTTCTCCCTACCTAGACGGTGTACGTTTACTCGAGCCTGTGCTTCGCCATGCGAATCGGAGGTCAGCCTAGAATCAATAAAGTGCACAGTCCTGGCAGGGACTAAAACACACTACCGAATGGCAGACTTATACACGTAAGGGCTTATGCAGTAGCAATAGCTTCTGTTGGCGAACATTCACATTTTAATGGAAATAAAGGCAGTTCTTCTTTCGAGAGGAGAAGAGGAACAAAAATACAAATCTCAGGAGATTTCATGGGATTTACAATAGTTGCCCAACTTTTGGAAAATTAAATTGCTACAATTCTCTTGTTATATAAAAATGTTGACTTGCAGACGGAAACAGTACGATTTTCGTTGCAGATATAATTAGTTTTCATGAACAGGATGGCGAAATGTCATACCATTTAATTATCCAATTTCCAGGTTTTGATAATTAATTCTATACTATTTCTGTATCAATTTTATTAAAAATAAATATTATACAATATATGTATAAAGCAAATGATATGACATTTTATGCCCTGTATATATAGAGAATAATTACGTTTCAACACAGTTTAGAAATTAATTTATAAGAAACAAGTACAAAAGGAGAGAAAAGAAGAAAAAGATTTTTATAAGTTAAATATGAGCTATTCGAGCCCGACTGGTATTCGAGTGCCGTGTATATTTCTATTAAATTGTTACATTAATGGAATACAAAATTTCAAATGCCACGTTTCGACCTTTAATGTGATCCTTCTCAATGAATAAAACATACAATATAAAAATATACAGTTAAAAATATAAAACGCATCCTATTGCTTACATTGGATGTTGTAATAAATGTACTTGTATGTGCGCATGTAAGTATGCGTCACATATTTTAGTATTTTTTATTCCATTTCAAAATGATTGAGGAATCATTCCATTCAAAATGACCGAAGAATCAGTCATTTCCAGACCGAGCACAATCATCAGCACATGCGAATCATCATAATGATGTACAGATATACTATAATTGTATATGTTAAAGATTTTGCGTTTCGCAGGTTTCCTCCGTGTCCAGATACTCTCAGTATCAGGTTTTTTCTCGCCCTGATGAAGTAGACTTCAAGGTTCACGAAACGTTGGCATTCTAAGAATGGATCCCGCGAAACGCAAATCTTTATATAGAAAGCACCCGTGGAAGTCTCAAGAATTATCAATTGTATATGTTGTTTTTAGTCATGCATATGACTAAACAGTCAACCGAGCATATTATGAAAAGCCTAAAAATCATCAAACTGGGAAATCCCTCCGTTTCATCAAATATGCGAAATAAAAAGTATTTTTTTAGGTATATCGGCATCCTTGGGATATATTGCCGGTGTTGGTAGAAAAGTAAAGGAACTTATAACACGATTTGATATTAGTCCCGCTTGAGATGTCAATGACGTTTCAGACGACAGATAGGGCTTATTGCTTATGAGGTTTTTGTAATAATGGATTATTTTCCGGAATTAGTTAGCTTACTCCAATCTCTAGCCTGGGGACTCCATACATATATTTACTGATCTATAGAACCTACAATTTAACACCGGATCCGAATGATGCGATGATCAAAGATCTCTTAATTATTAAATGGAGTTATTTTCGGTTCTTTAAATGCGAAAAATCGCAGACGCAGATTAAATCTATCTAGATCTATAGATAATTAGGAGTCAATCGCACCGAGCGGCAAGCCACTCGATGTCTCATGATTTGACATCACACTAAAAAAAGATTTTGATTAATTGGACTTTGTGAGTGATCTGAAATATGTACTTTATAATTGTATTATGTAACTTTCCACAATTAAAGTTTTGATTTTTTTTTTATTTCTTATTTTCCATGTTTGTAAAATTACTTCACGTATAAATTATCGTTGATTAACTAACGATAGTTTAATTGGAATTCGCTGCATTACGTAATTATAAATATATAGGTATTATATATATA
>NW_017259459.1:2041432-2042750 GCF_001594045.1 Atta colombica
TTTTTGAAACAAATTATAATTAATAATAAGAAAATACAAATTGGACAAACTATTGAAGAAATTTTGGTTAAATTCAGTTATGCAATTAAATTACAATTATATGAGAGTTATAGAAAGTTATATAATTTTGTTTATCAGATTATCGAGATAGATTATTATTATTGCAGCAACAAAGCTTAGTCTATTTGTAAATATATTGATGTCGAAGTTATTTTTATCTCACATTAAGATCTGTGCAAGATAATAATTGGCTTCAAAGCTCGAAAGAAATAGAGCAGATACACATGCTAGTTACGCTGACATACATATGTGAACGACGCAAATTTTTCGCGATATTCGATCGCAATGTGTGGTTGTATGAAAGAGCGTTTTGTTATATATTTGCCACTGTAGCTTTAGCAATTCATATAGTAGTAAAAAAATAGTGGAGTAATTGCGCATTCATGACGGGAAAGGCGCGGTTCTATGCGAAGGTAAACTTTATATTGATCTGCATCGATTTCGTCGCTGCTGTTTCTTGCTATTTTACATTTGCAGTAACAATCGTTTATGCCAGTATCAATAAAAAGAAGAGCAAATAGACAAAAAAAGTTTCAGTATTCTGAAAAATTCATCAAGATTTTTACCATTTGAATTTCTTTACGATGGAAAAACGGTACAGTTAGATGTAATCGCCATTAAGTTGATAATGATAAACTCGCTTAGAAATTAAATAACTAAATTGTTTTGAAGAAAACAATGTAAATATGAATTGCGTAATGAGATTAGTGTCGCAAACGAAGTCACAAATAAAGGTTCACTGATGAATCGTTAGGAAGATGCTCGGTTTGACTATTGTCACTGGCTTGTAACGGCTAATCATAAGTCCCTCTCCAACGATTTACCGGCTTCCAAGAAGATCATTTTTTTCATGTCGACGTTTCGTGCCGTCGGCGATTACGCTCGATGGCACACTGTACTTTGCCATTACACCGCGAATAATCTGCGTCGTGATATTCCTTCGAGTGGCAATATTCGCGACACAAAGCTTCTAAATTTTATTTAAGCGATAAATGAATTTCTATTAGTTACTTAATAAAAAATTTATTATTTGTAAATAAAGAGAAAATAAATAAAATTGAAACATTAAGAATGAATTTTAGTTATAAGAAGAAACATTAATTTAAAAAGACATATTTTATATGGCAAAATAAAGATTTAAAATCTTTTGTTTATTTAAATAGCTAAATTAATTAATTTATTTTAAATAAGAAAATTAAGTTTGTAAAAAATTAACTTTTTATATTGATATTGATTTAATATTTCACATAAATTTATG
>NW_017259459.1:2042850-2053010 GCF_001594045.1 Atta colombica
TTTCATTGATTTTTTTAATCTCGTCGTTTAATTTTCAGAAATCCTCAAATATCATGGTTATCGTTTCCATTTTGTAGTACTTTTTAGTAAAAAAGAGAATTTGTAAATTGGACATTATCGATTAGATAATTGATAGTTTCGCAAAATCGATTAAATTGTGTTCACTTTCTTTTCATGAGCAAACATTTATTACGTGAATTACGTTAATTAATTTTTTTACAGACACATGTCTTAATCGTAAATAGGACAAATAATTTTGTGTATTCTCCATAAAGAGTGCGTCGAAATTAGCGACGATTACAATGCTGAAATAATATGTGCGTGGCAAATTGACGCGACCTTTCTGGCTGCATTGTAAAGTGCGAATTCACCTCGAATCCAATACGTTTTATGCGATATTTAAATAACTTGTTTTGACTGTGAATAACACGGTTTCATGACTTGTTAATAATAAATATCATTAATTTTGTTAGAGCAGAGATCAGTAGGCAACTTTTACGTAAAAGGTATTATGATAAATAGAAAAATATTGTACATAAATTCTTGTATAAGAAGAAATGTAATAATTTAATTAAAAAAATTTCACGTACCGAAATTAGCAAAACTTTACAATAAAAACTTTATATAAAAGCCATGCAAAAGTTTTAAAGAATTAATATAAATAATTATAATGAACAGGATATCTATTGTATGTAAGCAAAATTTTTAACACATTCTGATATATATATATATACTTTTATCTTTAATGAAATTTCTAAGAGTTTTATTTATTTTATTTTTACTCTTAAATTTTTTTAATTACAAATGATTTTGTTAAAAAATATATACAAATACATATAGTCAACATTCAATCATTCTTTTTTAATATAATATTATTTTATTTGAAAAATTATTATATTAAATTTAAATATCACTGCATGATAGAAAAGTGACAACTCAAAATTAAAAACTTTTCAGTAGAGCATTTCTAAAATTCTTTGTGGAGTAATGTTTTATTAGTATACTAAATATGCAAAACTTTACTTTTCTTTCCAAGTTATATTTTTAATATATTTTAAATTATTTTTAACGTATAATTACAATGTATATTTATATGTATTTTTTAATATGTATTTTTTAAAATTATGTTAGATGTTTTCAAAATTTGAACATTGCAATCCTACAGGATTATGTCAATTTTATTCCTCAATATATAAGCAATGTATTGCTAATGTATTGTTTTTTCACAATATGTTAATCTGAAGGAAAGGGGGTTGATTTCTTTCCATTATTTAAAAAATACTAATTTTTTTATTTGTGTCACTTTTTTATTAACGCAGCAATATATCTGTAATATATCTAATATCAAGATAAAAATTCATTTCTGACATTTCTAGATATCAGTAGATATCCTGGCTATCAAGAACGCGCGTTCGCAACGCGGTTCGCAACCGTGAATTAAATTACTCAGGGGAGCGACTCTATCTAATCCTGTGCTCTATTGCAGACCTAGGGAGTCCGTTCTTCCCCGGTGGTCCTGAATTGTGGCATCATCCATTGGCGTACTCTACAGCTGGCGAATTACCGGGCACGCTGCAACATGCGACGCTGGTGCATCCAGCGTTACATCCTCAGGTCCCCGTACGTTCCTATCTTTGACTATCTGCAGACAAAGCTCTGGAGCCGCCGACGAGCGCCCCGATGCACGTTAGTGATACATGATCGTTATACTCGATTACTCTTACATGGTAACAGGGAGATTCATGAGGGCTCAAGGACTGAAGATGCTTTCAATCATGGTTGCCTTGAGTCCTCGACTCCTAAATTCTATAGAATCTTGGATATTGAATTTTTTTATAACGTTTTAGTCTTTCGGTTGTTTTTTAGATGCTCTAAAGCTCCAATTTCTGCATTTTTAAATCTCGCATAAATTTTTAAATCCCTAGATTTCTGGAAAAAAGTATCTATTATTTTATGCGAATTACATATACATATAGAGTGCTTCATTATTATCGCATCATGAACAATTAGTCAATAATTGGTTTGTAAATTTAGAATTTTTCATTTTTAATTTTTGTAATAAGTTTTTTAATAATAAATAAGGAGTTTCTACAAGATCATTTTAATAAACGAGCTCTGATGTAAATAGTAAACTTTATTATTATTTTATTATGATTTCACGGAACATTTTGACTATATTAAGTCCTCATCAACTGTGTTTATATAAATGAAATAAAAAATCCCGAAACAATAATTTATATAGACATATTAACACTTAGAAACTATTATATATAATACGTCTATATAAATTATTGTTTCGAAAGTTTTTATTTCATTTATAAACACGATTGATGAGGACTTAGTCGAAAAGTTCCATGAAATTATAATAAAAAAATAATAAAGTTTACTGTTTACACCTTTCAGAGCTCGTTTATTGAAATGACTTCGTAGAAGCTCTTTATTTATTGTTGAAATTTATATGAGCGAATTATTTAATATATTTTCCATTGTAATTATCAGTTTTTTCAATTATATAATTTCAATTATATAATCAAAATAAAAATAAATAACGATTATAAGATTTTATTTTTTATTTTTTATATGTTTAAAGTTTTATTTTTTAAATGTTATTTATTCTCGGGAAAAAAATTTTGTAATTATATATAATAATATATGATTATATATGATTATATATGTCTATATACAAATATATTTTGCTTTATATTATATATAGAAAATTGCTGCTAAAAAATTAAGAAATTTATTAATTAGTATCACTTTTTACAAAAAGAGAGATGAGATTATATAGAATAAAATTATAATAAAAAAAAATATATTTGAAAAGTATATATACAATTTCAAGATCCTTCTAATCAGTTACCCACCCTAAACTGTACTCTGACTAAAGTTGCTTAACTTTTGTGATCTTATGGGAACTGATGCTTCGATAATTCATGAACACTGAATGTTAATACATATATATATGTGTTAATCAGTTTAATATTCGGGAAACAATTTTATACATGATCATATATAAAAATTTTTGCTCGGGTTATTAATAGTCTGTAATTTAAAATATTTGTTGAGAAAAGGTCGGGGGTCATAATTGAAGTCAGAAAGTTTATTAAAATTTGATGCAATAATGATAACCTAGTATAGTATAAACATCATAAAACCAGAATTAATAGGATAACCAATGAATATTATGCGGATTACTATATAAATAGCAATTTTTCCGTACGCGTGTAACGTCAGTCAGTGTATTCGAATATTACTTTTTATATCGTCACAAAATCGATAGTGTAACTTGTCATCGCACTGCGTGTCCTCATGTATTATATAGGAACATGTAGTGTATGTCACGCAAGGTTCGAATCGCAGAGTTTCGAAGCTATTATGATGTCTCCGTAGTTTGTCGCGACATGGATTAATTATGGCCAACGTTAATAAATCCATAGTTTACTTTTTTCTAATAGCATTGTATGTATTTTCCGTCATTTTAATTTTATGGGAAGAGTATTTAAAACTTATGGATGTTATACGTTGCGTTAATGATATTTACAGTTCGGGGTTATTTCATGGTTATTAATGAAGATAGATGAAGAATATAAAGTGAAACCATAAATAACACCGATAAGCCACATGTTAGGTAATTAGCAGCATCTAATGTAAGGGTATATGAAAAGTTAAATGAAGAGATATGAGAAGAGAGGTATAGAAATGAGGGTACATCTTCCATATCAGTCTTTTATTCTTAGAATTTTATCTTTTCCTTAAATTTATATTAGAATCTATAAAATTGAAAAGAGGAATCTTTCTTTTATTTTATGATTTTTGATATTATCAAAAATTCATATTTATTAATAAATACTAAAAGAAGAGACTAACATCCAAGAAAAGTTTGAAGTTTAAAGAATCGGAAAATTGTTCAGCGTAAGTACATCTTCCCCTTTAAAATATCGTCGATATCGGTCTGATGGTACCAATTCAAATCACATAACTTTATTAATTTTTAATGTATGAATCTATGTCAGATTTATACAGGTATCTGTCACGCATTAACGTCCGTAAAACACACATCGATTTCTACGAGAACAAATAATGCGATCATATAGTCATGAATGTGTTCAAACGCGATATAATCTGTTATTTTTATCGATCACATTACGTATGATATTATATGATATTTTTTATACTGTAATAGCGACTAAAATTATTCTGTAACACGCCACAGCGAATCACGGATTAATCGAGATGCGGGGAAAAAGAATCGTGATCAATGTTTTTATAAATGTATCTCGATATTTTGATTGAAAATGGTAAATTGAAAATTTTAAAATTTTTGGAGAGATAAACATGCTTTTAAATGCTGATTGATTCAAGAACTTTTGGATTTTATATAGGTAAATCACTTTAAAAAAAATTATACTTAAGTTTGTTGATCGGATATCATTCTTTTACATTTTAGATTATAGGTAAATATTTTTATATAATTGAATTCATCGAAAAATACATTTTATTACTGGATTATACTCTTGACTTATCGTTTCAATAAAACTTTTTAAATCTATAAATCATTTTTGCTTCAATCTTAAAGTTTCTAATATTTAAGATTCAATAAGTTTATGATTCTTTCTTGTTGTTTAATACAAAATCTATTACAAAAAGAAACTTCTATACTTGTTTGTAAAACATAAATTAAATTTTTATAAATAATTTTACACAAGAAAAGTCAGTAATAGTCATACGTGAAATTTTTATTTTACAACAGACTATCGATTCAGTAAAAATTTAAAACGATTATATTGAGAAAGCTTTTAGAAGTGATTGAAAGTTTATAAGCTAATTTTTTTAAAGCTCACACAAAATTTCAAACATAAAATATCGTTATTACTAAAATCCGATATTCCTTGAATTTATCCGCACGAGAGAGAAAATCCGTTGCATTGAACGTTTGATAAATCGAAAGCTCTTGAGTCCAGACTGCTATTATTATTTCCTTTTTCTCCGTACGCATCTTGCTTTTCCTTTAACGGAAGTAAAAAGGAAGCGAATCTCGAGATATCCACTCAAGGAATAACGAACCGAGAACCTGGTAGCAATAACGTCGGAACTTATTAAGTTGAATATCTTCTACGATCCAACTCGATTAAATGCATTCTCGAGCGACTTGACGATACTGAGAATGTCGTTTGCGAGATTTATCATTGCTTTGATAAGTTAATAACGATACTCAATGCAAATGATTTAAAATCATTTCTTTCATGTTGATGATATCTTTTACAATATTTTTATGCACAGTTAAATAAGAAATCTGCTGCGTTTCCTTGCGTTATATAATTTACTTTAATGTAAAGAAAGATTAGCTACTTATATCAATTATTATTTTTAATTTCTCAATAAAAAGTAGATATTGTTGGTAGATGACTATGAAATAACCTTGTCATTAAGCATGATATTTAAAAGAAGATATTTAAAAAAATATTAATTTTAGTCGTTTTTATCTGTTATTAAAAGTAATAGTCGACTATTTTTCATAGCGCTTTGCAACATACAATTTAAAGTTATTATTACAAAAAAAAAGTTATTGCATAATGTCACCATTAACATAAATATAATATTACAGCAAGAAAGATGTCCAGAAAATATACAGAATGTTTCAATACTGGTAGTACAAATGAAGAAAATGATTTTACTTAAACATAATGTCGAAAATGTAAAATAAAATTTTTTTATACGAGGCCTCATTTTTCAAAAAAATTTTCAATATTCGTCAGGCATTAATACGCATTTGTAATTATAAATATTATAAATAATAAAAAGCGACTTCAGGAATATATGATAATGTTTATTTTTCAAAAATGTTCTTTTATCGTCTTGAAAAGTATTAAAAGTTCTGGAATACCTTATATTTAAATTCTAACTTTAAAACACATTCAATTTAAATTTCTCTTAGATTTTAGTTCTTTTGTGATGCTTATTTGTTTCAATATTTTCGCAAACGATATATTTTTTGGTCGATGTTTTCTTTGCCAGAATATTGTTCGAATCTATACATTCGTCTACTAAAGTCTAAAGATCGGAATGACCTTTAGACTTTAGTTTTTGTCAGAAAAGATACAATTTTTTATTGTAGGGACAAAAGTAGGGTTGAAAAAGACGGGGCGGATTGACGCAAATGCGTCGATCTGTGCGAGCAGACCGACTACTCATGGTCAAGCGCAGCAAGTATATGACAGATGTATTTATATTTTCTAGGCGCCTATGTCTCTGCCGCATCCTACGACGTTGACGTCGATACACGCGTCGCTGCCTCATTTTCTACCGTCGCCGGCACTGGCGTCACCGGTCGGATCACCCTCGTCACAGCCGAACATAGCCGTCAGCAATGCGCAGTGCTCCACCCTCTTTGTGGCGAACCTGGGCCAGTTCGTATCTGAACATGAGCTAAAGGACATCTTCAGCAGGTCAGACATCTTAACTGTTTACCTTATTCTTTTAATTCATAGCCGGATGCGAGCCGATCGAATATGCTCATTAGTCGGTTGGCTCGCCTATTGATTTATTATATTTATATATTTTATGACCTACACCATGTGTGTGATTATCCTAAGGACACAGTTTTTAGACTGCATCAAGTTGTGTACATTATCGCTGTATAGTAAAGGTGTAGGCGTCGTTAGATAAATTTGTAGAAATAGTATGTATATCAGTTAAAGTTTTTTTAACTTTAGAATAATATTTTTTCGTTTCTCTGAATTTTAATGAAAAGTCTTAATAAAAACAGATAGTTATGAATTAAATGTTCTTATTATTTTCTACGTATTTATTTATATATTAAAATTTTTAGCGGGATCTCAATTTGATGCAATATTGATGCTTAAAACATTTAAAGACTACGTTTATCATAAAAAGGGTATATAGATAATTAATTTTATTTTAATGCAAAGTGTCAGAAAATATATTAATTATAATAATAACAATGATAATAGATTACTTAAAAGAACTAAGTCATGTTTATATGACATGCTGACGGTAAATGCGCGCCAATTGTGATACGGGTACCGATACACATGGGTCTTATTAGCATACCACGTGGTGATGATATCACGATGTCGTGGTGTGTTCGAAACGTTTGCAATTCTTAACGAACGAACAGCAAGAATACAACGGTTTTAAAAATATTTTTGATATTTACGAATAAAACACAAATTTTGGAACCATTGAATTTTTTTAGCCTTGATTTTTAAATAAAATTTTCTGGACAATTTTTTGGATAAAAAATTTTTAGATTCTAAAATATTTTTTATTTTAGATTACTTTATTTAGTGAAGACTTTTAATGGAAATATTCGAAAATCATTGAATCTGTATTGAATGTCTAACAATTGAATTTGTATATATATATATGTTTAAATAAAAAAATTCTGTAATTATCATATATATAAATTCAGCAATTTTTGAATTAAAACCAAACTCACATGAATAAATTCCAGATTAGATTAAAGACCGGAAATTTTGCATTTATTATAGAAACTTGTTATGCTCTTAGTGATTTACGTTGTTACAGTTGTATAACTTTAGCAAGGATATATGCGTTCAAGGATTTCTTGCATTAGACAAAAACGCAATTAAAAAGTATACATTGCAAGCATATATGAATAGCGCGCAAGCATACATGAATATAATATATGCGATTCTTACCTCATTCCTGACGCTTGCAAAATTTGCGGACTAGCACAGTTACTATTAATTATCATATTATCATACTTTATGCGATTTCCAATTGGTATATATAATGGGCGAAACTTTTAGGTCATTAAAAAAATATAAAAACGTAAAATTGTAATTAAACATGATAACCCGCTAATTACGGACGGAGATATTCACAATTAAACTGCTCGCTTAAGTGTCAGCTATCCAACAAGCGGCGAAGTTAAAATATGTTATCCGGCCGGGCATTACAGTTGCGCTCGTGTAATAAATTATTTTCACGTGCCCTACCATGCGGAACCTTCCCACGATCCTGAGTACGCCTCCAGTACGTCGTGAATCATTGAATTGAGAATTACAAACTCTTTCGATATGTCTACATTAAATCGGTTAGACCGCAGCTAATATCCGTTGTATATATACTTTTACGTAGAAATGAGAAAAACTGAAGATCCGGTAGAATCGTTCATTTACCTTTGATTAATGCTGCGAACCTCGATCACGTGTTTGTAGTCGCGGGATTACAATAATTATTATCTACATACGAAGAAAAAGTTACATGAATTGATTTTTGTATGCTGCACCGCAAAATAATAATAACGAAACTACTATAATACTTGTTAGATACTTTTTATTTAATAGAATATTGACAGTAGTTGGGGGGTTTGATATTTTTGATACCGATTACTATGGTTATTAAAAAAATAACAGATAGAAAAAGAAAAAAGAGTTTAATAGTTAAATTATAAAAATTATGAATTAATAAAATATATGATATGACGTACTTCATTTTTATGCAGTTCACTGCAAAATTAAAAACGCAGAAATTAGGATCTAAATTTTTATATTAATATAAAATAAAAAATATTTACGAATTTATTATAATGTAAAAAATATATAATTGTAAAAAAAAGAAATAATATAATAGCTAATTATTTTTATAAAGTCAAGTATATATAATTTATCTTAGGCACAAGTAATTATTAAATCGAAAGAAAAATAAAAATTTAAAAATATAACTTTTTTTATAATTATTGGATAGAAAGAGTTTAAATATAAAAGAGTTTAAGTAGAAACTAAAATATATTTTATTCAGTTTAAGATAATTTAATAGCAGGAGAGTAAAAGTTTTTATTTTTGTGCAAATTTTGTTATAACGCTCGAAAAACTCTATTCTTCGAACAACAAAGATAATTTTGCACAGGATTTAATCGTTTACACTTTTATATTTTTAGTGAGAGCTTTGTGATACACAGCAGAAAAAGTGAAAAATCATACATTGACAGAAGTGTTTTGAACATATTAATTATTCTATCAAATATGTCAATTGCATTTCGTTTCTTGTAATGAAAAGTAGAGTGTATAAAATAAATTTATCATATTGTTATTATCATTTATGAGACACTATCACAATTTATATTATTTAAATTTTTTTCCTGTATATCTTTGAAATTGTATTTTTTGTTACATTATTTATTCTTGTTACACCAAACGTTATTAGTTATAAAGTAATTGATTTATCGATACTCGAGATGCAAAATTTTTTAACAAAATATTAAGAATCGCTAATAACAACGTTAATCCTCAGCACACAGGATACGAATAACGATCTAGAAGACGCGATTTACTCTTTTGAGTTTCGCAGCTGACGGAAGTCTGCGCGCGACTGTCTCGCAAGTTCTAACGCCAATAGAGAAGCTCTTCCTCCCCTCGTATAATTAGCCTGCGAAATCTCATTATCCCGCAAACCCCAGAGTTCTGCAGTATGAATTCGTAAGTGAGTGCCTGAGTTAATTACACGCATTTGCACGTGCGAGAGGCGCCCTGCGCATTCTACTATTTTCGGTAGCTTGCGGGAGTATTCGACCGAATTTCGTCGTCGACGATGAATACATTGTCCTCGTCGCATGTAATTCAACTGTTGTTCTTACATGGGTAATTATTTCACGTTGATACGCTTGAGAAAAAATATATTTGTCAAGACCAAAAAATTTTACAATCGTGCGAAAATATTTTTGATAATGGAACATGTATTATATTAGATCATTTAAAAATGATAGTTTAGAAATTAATATTTAGGAATTATAAATTTCTTACATTAAGTAAGAAGAAATATAAATTAAAGAAAGATTTGTAAACAATGCTTCAAAAATATGAGTTTTAAAAATATCAATTTTACATCATTCTTTAATGTTTTTTAATTGAAAAGAGAACATTTATAAATATACTCTATTAAAAATATTTTCATGCAATTTTGAAAATTAATAGCTTAGAAACTGGAAATCTTATATAAAAAATTTTATTCATCTAAAATTTAATTTTATTCTTTATATTAATTCTCTTTATATTTCTTTTTATATTAACAATTTTTTTCTATTTAAGATTTATTTAAGTTTTCTCTTTCTTTATGTATGTATTAGAAACCTCAATCTTAATTAATCGCTATATAATTACTGTGATACTTAATTA
>NW_017259459.1:2053047-2054117 GCF_001594045.1 Atta colombica
ATATATATATATACATATATATATTTTGATAGATTTCAAGAGAAAAAAATATTTTTTCTCTTTTAAAATTCTTTGTGAAAAATGGATTTTAAATTAATTAAAGGATACATTGTTTTTATCAGATAGAAGATATTTAATATAAATTTTGAAGACTACATATTTTTATAGATCTATGAATTTATGAGCTTACGTATGATTACAAATTTGTACGTCAGTTCTGTGAATCATTAAATTTATTGCTTCTGATTTATTCTCCTTGTAGATTTATAAATAAACAAACAGGCAAATTAAATTAATAACCATAGTAATCAAAGAATAACGAGCAAACGACAAAGTATCAAGTACCTGCACCTAAATTTAATCATGCCGAGGGCGCAATAATGGTCGAAATTGTTCGTCGTGAACGCCGAAAGCTTTGTACTAACAGCACCGCCTCCAAACATCACTGACATCCGCTAATCATTTGCCACCGTCGTAGATTGTAGGCATATAGGACGCACCTGTACTAGTACCCGTACCAATACCATGCGACTAGTGCGGTTTACTAATTGTCGGTGTACTGAACGGGTTTGCACGGAGGGTAATGTCTCTACATCGTGAACTATCGATTAATCGCGGATTTGTGAATGCATTGTGAACCTAATGCGAAAAGATTACGATTAGGAAAGAATTTAATATATAGAAAGGAAAAGATAAATTTTATAAATAATCTTTTATAAAATGAATAATATAACAATAGAAATAATGATGCAAATTTTATATATATATATATATATATATTAGAGCGCGGTGCACAAAAGACGTAATTCTGTGATTTACGTAAACCTCTCAGCATGACCAAATTTGTTTCTAAAGTCCACAGAGCTCGTGGCGAATAAGGGAATGCGATTCCCGAATAGAGGGTCATCCTGTTAATCCTCCGGAGACTTAATTCTGGGCCTCCGTAAATCTCGGTTAAGGTCTGTTTGATGATAGCAGATAGCATAGCTCGCCCGGATTTAATTGAGATACGCAGTCGCTCTTAACACGCCTTCCTGACTCTGTAGTCGCTCTTAAGTCTCATCTCGAAG
>NW_017259459.1:2054951-2056154 GCF_001594045.1 Atta colombica
AATAGATATGCTTTTTAAAATAATTTTTCAAACATTCGATTACGATTAATTTCAATTATTTGGGCAATATTGTATATATTTAAAGATATTTTGCAAAATAATTAATTGTACAAATTATTTTATTATTTAATTTATTTCGATAATTTTCTTTCATTACATACAATTATATTATACATATGTATATATGTATGTAATTATCTCTGTACACCTTAAATTCCCCTAAAATAATTAGCACACATGCTAAAGGAAATAATTCACAGCTGTTAACGATTTGAATTTAATCCTGAGTTTGTGTCGCATCCCCTCCGTGTAATCACCCTATGTCGGCACCGCCTGACACCACCGACACCATTAATGGCAACCAAGCAGTAACCAAACCCCCTTAAAACCTCTCTAAATTTCCCCTTTACCAGAGTACTGTCTTTACGACTAACTAGAGCACGTATTGTACGCTTCTCTTATTTGTGCACAGTTTTCCTGGTTTCTCCCGGCTTCGTATGCACACGAAGGGAGGGTCGCCAGTGGCCTTTGTCGAATATCAAGACGTTCGCTACGCGGCCCAGGCGATGGCCACTCTCCAAGGATCCTTTCTCCTCTCCTCCGACCGGGGAGCGATACGAATCGAATATGCAAAGTCAAAAATGGCCGAGGTGGGCTTTACAAATCTCTGGATCGAAGTAGGTTCCACTTTATGCTACGATAGACCGCTGCAAAGGATGCGGGGGGGCGGCTCTATGTGAACTAGGCGAAGGTTTTGTACGAGGTATTCGAACTCGAAACCATTGGTGTTTGTTCTGACGTTATTCATAGGACGAAGATATTAGTTCCGAGAAAGACCTTAGTACGCGCGAGGATTTTAGCGAGGGCGTTTCTTGCGCACTTAGCACATGCCGAGAGACTAGAGAGCCTCGATGAGAGTATTTGTTGCGGTCAAGAGTAGATCTTCCGTACCTCCGAACACCCAGAGGCCTTGCTTATGCGCCAAAGTCCTTAGCACGAGTGTTTACGTTGGTCTAGCACGAGACTTTCACACATACACGAGGCTCTGGGTGGTCCGACCTAGTAGAGCCGCCTCCGCGAAAATGCGATCAACGGCGAATACGTAGGGTTGTGCTTTTGTCAATATTTAATATTATTTTCTTATTTTATTTTGGTATAATAATTATTATTATATATTATAAAATTTAAAATACTTCATTAAAG
>NW_017259459.1:2056254-2064252 GCF_001594045.1 Atta colombica
TATAATAAAATTAGAATTTTATAAAGAAAATAATAGTTTAATTTGAAAATATACATATATGATATTACGAATAAAATACGATTTAATATAAATAAAAAAAAAAATATAAATACAAAATATCACATTTAAATAATAAATTTACTTTAAAAATAAAATTTTTTTTAGAACAATATTTTATTGGAACTAAGCACAGCTGTGCGTTTTCGTCTAGGGGCCGAAATCGATGTAATCTCGATGAATTTACGTACATTGATGCTATAGATATAAAAAATGACTTTAATATTTAGAATTGCAGAAATGGCATTTTTCTGCATCGATAGCATAGAAGACATCATTGAAATAATATTGATTTCGGATTTTTACTTTTGTCGCCGGTACCGAAGTGCATTGGGCCCAGTGGATCCTGGATTCAATTATTCGGTCATTATTCGATCAAACTCACGCGGTTTCGCCCTCGAAAGCGTTTGTGCCTCGAGGCGTTAGACAGGCCGTCACTTCGAAGGCCAATTAAATCTAGTTGAAAGACCGACGACGGCTGTCCCGTCGAGGACTCGTATCCGAACAGTAGATGCGCTCTCGTGCGTTGGTGCCAATTATCAATTATCCGTCGTTAATCGCCTACCGATCATGTGAAATCCGGCGAATCTGTCCGTCTTTCTTTCCTTCTTTTTTTTCTATCTCACTTTATCTCTCTATCGCTCGATTGAGATACACGTTCCCGTTTCTTCATCGGAACGCGTATAATTTTTTATCTATTTTGAATTATTTTTTTATGATTTTCTCTCTTTTGAATTTTTGCACGATTCCAAACAGAGACTAAATTATAATTTCGAAGAGTTCAGAATTTAATGTTGGAGCACAAGCAAAAATGATCTCGATATCTATTTCTGACTGATGAGAATGAAATACTTGATAGCAAGGTAAATTTTATCATAGCATTGAAAATTGAACTCATCTAAATTATATGGTTCAATCCTAGATTTCAAGTTTTCTCTTTTTCCTGTTGTATTCCTTTCGTACTCCTCTGTTGATGCCTGTTTGTCGATTTGCTCGTTTTTTACGATGTAATTTCCTTCATACAAATCCTTTCCTTTCCTATATGTTTTTTTTTTCCGCTGTATCAAATCTGTCTTCGTTTTACTGTACTACATAGATATGACGAACACTATGCACCATCCTGTAGCAACTTTATACTAATCAGCAGTAGTAACGCTTGGGAAAACATTGGCTATATAAAGTAATAGGATTAATTTTATTGATTAAAATTATTTTTTATTAACAATTAGATAATAATCCTTGATAATAAAATATTTTTTTTTAACTACATTTTTTGATATGATAAATGTTATATATAATTTTAGATTTCATTGAAATGCAATTGTTTTCTATTCTTACATTATCAGAAACATATATTTTTTAAAAATCTTTGTACAAAAGAACAAAGTGGGTTTGATATGTATAACGTTAATTTTATTTTTTGGTTTAACTTTAATCCGTTTAAATAAAATGAATTGGAAAGATTGTACGATAAAAAGTCATGTAAGATAAAAAAAGAGGAAAGTCAGACAAAATGATGATTCTGAGGTTCCGCTTTTAATCAAGACCGTATTTCCGCCGATGAAGGAAGATTCGTCGGACATTTAAGGATCGATCCCACTTACGTAATTTAAGGACTGAACTAAGTTCAGCTCACAGGTTATCCAACCGCTAAAAGGATTGAACTAATTAATTAACTAAGTAATTAAGTCGCGTTAAATGAAGCTGGCAAAGTTATTCATTTGTTCAAAATGATAATAATATTTCGGCAAAGCTTACAATAACTGTAACATTATTTATGCATTATGCAACATTATGCAACATTAACATTCAATATATAACAGACACATCAAGAAAAAAAAATTGCATCATTTTTCATTTAAAAAGGGGTTAATAATTATGCATGTCAAAGTTAGAAGAATATAAGAATTTGAGCAAGATTCTGTTAAATCGCAAAAATATGTAATATACGAAGAATTATTTGAAAATCAATAACGTGAATGAAACAGCTATTTATTTTTTCATCATTAGCTATTTCCTTTTCATATAGCATTGTCTTTATTGGCTCTTATAAAAAAGAAAATTAATCAAAGACATCTATATTATGCGAAACGTTGAAAAATTTGTTTTTAAAGATTTAAAAAGATCTCGAAGGAATATAAATACAAGATGTACATTTTTGAAATATGCAAGAGATTGAGAGATAGAAATGAAGGACTCGAGAATCTATTCGACACGTTTGAAAATGGATTCCCGTTCAGGGCAAAAGTGTGTCACCAAAAATTGATCAGAGAGACGTTATAAAAGAGCGTTTCAGATCACTCGACCTTACCCTTTGAAATCGGTGGATCGATACTGTTCACTTTCAATTGCAATTGTGTTGCAACTTGTTTATTCATATATGACGCCGAAAAGTTGCGATTGGTCACGCTATAAACGAAGCTGTGGCTACGGATCAACCTCCCTATTTTCGAATTAAACGATCGATACGGTCCGCTTGGGGCTGGGCACGGCCGAATACGTCATCGTTAATTCACGTCGTTTTATAGAGACGTCTGGCACCGCAACGTTCACCTAGTGAGATATTCGATAAATTAAAACTCTTGGCCTTTTTCGAGCAAACACATTCAATCCTATGAATATTTTCTCTTCCTCTGTCTTGCAAGCGTATATATCAGAAAACCTTTCGCGTTTACGCTTTTAACAGATGAAGGAGAATCTTTTTATAAAATTGTTGAGGAACAACAGAGAGTGTGTGTGAGAGAGAGAGAGAGAGAGAGAGAGAGACCTGAGAGATTTGAATTGAATAATCGAGTTTTTAATTTTCTATCTCTGGGAGAAGAGTTTTTAAAATTTTACGTTTTTGAAATTTGCGTTGATTTGTTTAACAGAATTTTCAAGACTTTTATTTCTTGAATCTTTAAATCGTTTAATTTCTTTTTATGTAAACACTGAAAACTTTAAATTTCTTGAACTATTTAATATGTCATGTATTTCTTTCTTTACACATACATACAAACACATATAGGGTAAGATGGACAATTTCGAATATAATACAATTCTGAATAAAATAAAATAATCCAATTTTCGTAGTTCAAGTTTGATAAACATAATCTCATTGTGTGGAGGATATTGGAAGGAGAATCAAATAGGAGAAAAAAAAGTTAAACTTTGAAATTGAATTCAAATTTTATTTTGTTCAATAATTTTACCGTATTCGAAATTATATCACCTTATTCTATATGTAATGTATTGTAAATTTATATTACGAAATGTTTTTTATGTATAATGTAATATATTATTTTTATTTAACATACTGAATTCTTTTTGATATTATATATCTTTTTATATTTAAAAATCTTTACAATAATACGTCGTAAAGAAATATTGTCATAAAATTAGGTTGTTTTATTTTAATATTTACATCGCCCCGCCTTGAATCTATTCTTGCTATATAAATACGTTTTATTCATAAAATCTCTGTTTGTTCCTGCGAGATTTTTTTCAAACATAACAAAACTCAATCTATCTATATTTCTGTATCTTGTGCTTCCCTTATTATACCTTCCTTTTCTTAGCCGTGTGTGTGTTCTTCGTCGACCGAGAGCTTTGAATAAATCGTGAAAGAGCGCTTTTCAGCACAGTCACGTCCTAATGAGGTACGCAAATTACTCAATGGCAATGTCGTCTCTTCAGCTTCACGCGGACACTCTTCATGTGGTAACAAGATAAATGTATGTAGGTTGTCCTTTCATCCTCGTTTGGACTCTCGACCGAGTCTTTTTCAAACTGTCACAAACTGTAACTTATTGAGAAGCGGTATTAAAAAATTCGTTAGAAATGACTTTCGATTTTTGGTTTTGAATCCTCATGTCTTTCGACAATTGCGAAAGTTCATAACTCGATTTTAGATCTACTTCACATATTCATATAGATACATTCAAAATTTATATGAATTTTTTACAATATCTTTGAACATACATTGAGTAATATAACTTAAAGATGATGCAATTTTCTTTCTTATATATATTATATTATATATATTATTAAGAATGTTTGTTATACATGTATAGTGGCATAATAAAGAAAATTAAAGAATTATTGCATTTCAGAAAAAATTAAATTTTATCTAATCTCATAATATTGATGACATGCGATTTAATTATAAAAACGTCGTCTCGTTGCAATTAGGATTTCTTGCATTTCAAATGTATCATGAATTGTCCTAATCGCTTGCATCGATTTTTCAGGGATCAAAGAGACAAGAAAACGGCCAACCTTAAGATTGACATCAATGGCATGTAAAAAGGCAGAATATCGGGCAGTCCGAGAAGACGACAAAAGAACGCGCTTTAAGACAGGATATCCACCGGAAAACAAGACATGAGGAAGAACCATACAAGAAGTCGCATTGTCGAGCAATTAAAAGATTCGTCGGCGAGAGATCGCGAAAGGACGCAGAAGCAGTAACACACATACATATATATATATACGAGAAAGAAGGGAACAGAAGAGATGCAAAAATTGCGAGCGTGGGTGGAAGGGCAAGATTTCGCTCTTCCGCCCGAAAGGGACACAGCGAACACATCGGTAGGCAAATTCTTGTAAATTCTTCGACGTTGCAGAACGGAAGTTCGTGCGACTTTAGTGGGGGGGGGGCCCAATATAATCACATAATAATTCCTAGGTATATATATTTTTTAACGAACTTAACTTATCGATTCGCGTACCTACCTTTACCTACTATTTATTTTCACCGTGTCTTTGATCGCGATCGACGACGACGGAGCGAGAGACAGGGGCGGGGGTGATAGAAATGTGGCTAGTGGAGCATCGAGGAAAAGGCAACAGAAGAATGAAGCAAGCGAGGAAATGGATTTTATTTCCTGTATGTGTATACATATGTAAAGAAGAATGGCACTCTTCGCAGTTACACGCGCACGTCATATCGCGATATTTGGTTACACGTACATGTATATGTACTATGCATACACAAAACACACACCCGTACAAACAAATACATTTATACGCGACAGTCGCGAAGATTTTTTTCAAACATACCATGCCACCCTGGGATACATCCGCATGTACCGTAAAATTTACATTCAAATAAATCTGTTGGATGTTCTGGAAACAAATTTTTGACAAATTTCTTAAATAAGTCACATCGAGCTCGAATTTTCCAAATTGTTCATATTGTTGAAAAAGTAATAGTTATAAGTATCGAGCTTCGCAAAAATTAAGCTCATTAGCACGTGATTAAAATACACAATAATGCACAATGCGAATCCTGGTGGTGGCTCTAACGTGAAATTGCATATTCTACATATTGAAACGAAACAAGCGAGGCGAAGATGAGTACATCAAGCTTAATACCAAAGGTGCCCTAAGAAGTGTATTTATGTTTTATCATCGGCGCATCGCGCGCAAAAAATGAGCGCGCGTACATTTAACTATTGTATCTTGTTAAGAAGAGTCTAGTGTGTCCTAGGTGAAGATGTAGTGCGTGTGCGTGTGCGTGCGTGCATGCATGCGTGTGTGCGTGCGTGTGTGTGTGTGTGCGTGCGCGCGCGCGCGCGCGTGTGTGAGAGAGAGAGAGAGAGAGAGAGAGAGAGAGAGAGAGAGAGAGAGAGTCTGAGCAGAAGTGCAAGTGAGAATGGAATTGCGAATGATGACAGAACATGACGAAAAAACATGAAAGAAAGAAAGAGTGATCAAATTGAGAGAATGATAGGTGAGAGAGTGTTTGTAAGTAATAATCTTATACATATATATATACATAACGAACGCGAACATATCATAGAGTTAAGCCTGTAGATGAGAATTCAAGTACGGCGAGAAGAGAATTTGAATTGTCTGTTTCTCCATAAAATAAAAAAATCACGCGAGAGCGGACAGAAGAAAAGAGAGTAATAGTGAAGGTGATGTGCCCCGCGTGTTAGAAACGGCGGCCAACTCGGCACGTAATTTGCCCAAGTGCCTTTCTGTTGGTCGAGTCACAAGCTATAATCGGTAGTGTGTTACACACATAGATCTTGTCCCGATTTTTCGAACTCCCAAAGAGAAAACTCCCGGCGCTTCTCTAAACGTGCAACCGTACCCAAAATACGTCCCATTCGCCTCTATTTCGCCCTATTGTACTTCCCTTTCCCTCCCGCATTCTCCTCTTATTTTCTCGGTGGCGGAAAGCTGCAATGAGGACGCATTAAAGATCTCATAATGATTCAAAGGCCAGAAGCGAGTTTTTAATGAGTATTCAAGCAAAATTTATTTCCCGAAATAAATTTATTAATAAATTCAATAAATTCATTAATAGCTATTTTGATAATTTTTTATTGATATGATTTCTCTTTGACTCTGGGCTGAATGTTTTCATAAATATTCTTAAATAATAGAATGCTTTCATAAATAATCTCATGCATCTGTACATACGTATTGAAGAAAATTATAATGATATTTGCATTCTGTATTTGATATATGATTTTAATAAGTTTACATTCTTAATAAGATTATATTTTTATTGATTATAACATAAGATTATAAATCTTAACAAATAGCCGTTTAACAAAGATCATTAAAGTAGCTTTCCGTAATTTTACGCAACTTCTGTCGAATCCTAGAATTACAAGACCAACCTTTGTATCTCCCGTTATATCACTGGGCATTTATTACATGTATCCGCAATTAACGAAAATGGAAGTTACTTAAGAAATAAAAAAGCCGCCGATTAAACAGTGGATTATATCGGTAAAGATGATCATCCACCGGCATGCTCGGGCGAATCGATCGATCATCCATCACTGATCTCTCATCATCGTCGTCATCGATCGTCAAGTCATGATCGCGTCAGTATGTTCTTTATTTTTCTACGGAAAGCGACTGGAGAGCACTACGTTAGAATCACTCCGCGATATTGGGACTTGACGAATACATGAGACATCTAAATATACGCGTGGAAAAAAAAAGAAGAGAATGGAAAGTAAAAGAATACTGTTATCAGGCAAAATATTCGAATTTCCACTTTAACTCTTTGCGCTCTTACGTTCGAGTTCTACTTTACATATCAACATGTCAACAATGTAGATTATCGAATGGAAAGGGATAAAAAATTGATATTTTATAATGCTACAAATTTTGGATTTAACGCTACAACTAACTAACAAATCACTGCGATAAAAAATGTAATTTACGAATTTTAGGAGGTATAATCTAAGTTATAATCGAATCGAGGCCTTACAATTCGAGGAGCAGTAAAATGGACTGAAATTCTCTATCCATAAGAGTATCCATCTCAGATATTCAAAAATAAATGATTGCGTTAACGTAATTGAGTGATGAAAAAAAATTTGATTAGCGTATCATTGCGAATAGAATAACTAATGCGCTTGAAACCAGACTTTCACATGGTTCGCCTTTTCCTAAAAAGAAATATAACGTTCTCAATGCATCTTTTGCAATTAAGAAAAATAGAATAAATAACATTTGAGTGCAAAGGGTTAATGGAATACGTCAGTGTCCAAAGGTAAAAATCTGAGAATTTTGAATCACGAATAAGATAAATATCTAGTAAAAAAGAAGAGAGAGAGAAATATAGCGAAGATAGAATAATGAAAAATGTAAGCAGACGAGTTTGGATAACGCGACCGAGATCGCTCGAGTATCGCGATCGCGAGGGATGATCGTCGATCTTGGAAAGATGCGAGGATGCAGCGCGGCAAACGCATTATTCGGTGTATTCAACAGCTCGTTATTTTGTAATTAGCCATTAAGAGGCGGATTCGTCGTTATTCACGATCGGAAGCGATGAATCGTTAGATTGAATTTTAAAGTGCTTTACAAGTGAACTAACACATATCAGTAGGCAGTACGCTATTATTATTAACATAGAATGGTATTTGCGTAAGGATATATTAGAGGTTAATATAAAATATGAAGAGGTAAATGTATATATATATATATTAT
>NW_017259459.1:2064342-2073339 GCF_001594045.1 Atta colombica
ATATATATATATACATACACGTGTATAGATACAGTATCGTGAAAGCGAATCCTGCGCAACGCACTGCGAAACGAATTATGCAAAATGTGAGCGTGACGGGGACCCTATAGCGCTCTTTTATTCTGAAAGAAAAAAAGCGAAAAGTGTCGTTTATTAAGTGGAAAACTCGGAAGAAAATCGTACATTTGACAAATAAAATGTAAATATACAATTATTAATTAATAACGATATAGGGGATTGAAAATAAATGTCATCTATATAAATACGCTGGAATCTTTGTTTTACATTCATAAATATAAGAATGTACGAATCAATGAATTAACAAATATATATGTAAAAGATATGTGTGAAATGTTCAAATATTTTGAAAATTAAGAAATCTGCAGCATTAAACTGATTTCATCGATTGTACGATTTTCCTTCGAGAAGACACGCTCCTGCTTTGATATCATTTATTCGCATGATTGATTCACTGTACACTTCGGCAAATTACAATTCGAATGGTTTGCATACTAAAAAATATCTTATAAAATTTGATTTACTATAACAATTTCGCGTGAAACTCACTGAAAGGGGAAAGAAAGCGAGATCGAAGAACGCGAGATCACCAAAGATGGCAATGTGTCGATCCAAAGACTACCAATAGACCTCACAAAGATTACTATCACGCTGTGAAAAAAAACTGTTAATATGCACCACCTGATGCTAGACTGCACTAATCTACCGTAATAATAGCGCGATTAAGAATCAAGGCAGATATTTGAATTGCACGGAAGTATAATTCGCTTTTGCTTTTTGAGTTTCTCTCGTAAACCCCGATTCCGTCCTTGTAGGACATCCTATTATAGGATCGATTCTCGAGATTCTAAAACTTTTGCACATAAAATTATACGAAAACCATAATCCAAAGTTATATTAATTTGAAGTTTTATGTTTGATTAATATCAAAATAAATATTGCATAATCCATTACTTTTTTCAATAAATATAACACATGAAAAGTGAAAAGATTGCATTGCGGCACTGCGGTAGTCAGAGATCGCCCGTAAAAACTTACAATCGATGGCGATGAATTGTCATTAGACTTTTTGATGATTAAAAAAATCGGGTAAAAAATAATTGAATTCTATATTTTTTTATTTAAAATTAGTTATGAAAATCACGTTTCAAATTTGTCAGCGCCGAAAAAGGCTACGTACCTTATCATAATATAAATATGAGCATATAGGGCAACCAGGATTAATAAAGTGCTCCTTCGAGCCTGACCACACTTCGAAAGTAATGACCATAGTAGTATTGCCGAGACACCAAAAATGAAAGTGAAAATGAGAGGGCACGATAAGATATGCATAGACAAAATACATATCAATTTTCTAAAGCGCGCGAAATGCGAAGCGGATTTGCCGCGGCGATATATATCGGGTAAATAGAACTTCGCACCGATATCAGTGATAAGTGTCAAGGGTGGAAGGGAGTTTATACATTCCGGACGAATGATCTATAGAAAGAAAAGGTGAATAAAGGGGTGTAGAGAGAAGTATGATAGTCTAACAAACAGCTTTCCTATTATTTGAATACAATTTTGTTAATTGACTTAAGCAACCGTGAGAACTCGTTTTAGCGGCGGATTATAATACGTCACGATGTTTTTCGGAGTTTTATAACAATTACGAGTAGGTAGTTAAGTAATCGTAGACTGTTCTACATAGCTGTTAATCATAGTATCACACGCGCTTTCTGTGGTATTTAGTTGATTTTGTCATTGATGTTACATCCGTCTGACGACGCGCGACGTAAGTAAAGACGAAGCTAGACGAATATATATATATATATATGTATATGTACCGTGGACTTCGATACTTAGAATATAATTGCGATCAGACATCTGTATTTTTTTCATTTTAAAGTACTCGTACGTTGCAATTTTGTTTATATGGAAACTATCATAACTATCATGATATTTTTATTAGTATTTTTAATAGATTTACATTAAAAATATCTATGAATAGTTGCGCGGCAAAAAATATGATGTCTGTTCGAAGTCAATAAAGATCGAAGTAATCCGTGGTATTTTAACTGAAAGTAATTGAAATAATTAAACAACTCGGCAACGCACGTACGTGTGGAATCGAGAGTGTAGTCAATTTGTATATTGCAAGTGTCGCAGCCTGGTGGCGAGTTTGATTCGTTATGTAGCAAAAGTATAGGCGGCTTGCGAGTTCTTATTGAAGCCGGTCGTGCTCAGGTAATCCACGTATATTATATTTATACGATTATGTCGCGCGTATCGTGTAATCGATTAACGTGGGTATCCTTCGCTCGGGCACATCGGTATCGCTTAAGCGAAATATTGATACCATTTCTGAACGACATGTTGGAATGGTTGTAAAAAAGATATTAACAATTGGAATTCTAAAATTGAAATGAAATTAAATCTGAAGTTAAATGTGAGTGTGGTGAATAAACATGCTTTTTAAAACTACGTGAAGAGAATTATGAGTTAATGTGAGAGATTGAAAGAAAGTTAAATATTTAATAAAAATTTTGTATGAATTAAGTCAAATAAGTAATATAATTAATTAATTAATTAATTTTTTAATAGGGCATTCATTGATTTCTTATGTTATTATGTTTTAATATATGAGACTGTTAAAGGGGAATCGATATGATTATTAGATCGGTTTGTAATTTTTGCCTTAACTGAGCTTTAGTATAAATTCAATTAATTTCTTTTAAAAGCTCTCGAATTTTCCCGAACAAATTGGAGAACAATCTCGCGCAATCGTTCGGCATCCTCGTGTTGATCCTCTAAATTCGGAAATCCGCGCAGTATTTCGATACATTCCCTTGAGACGAATATTTTTTTAGGTGTAAGTACCTGAGGCTATTCGATTATTTATTATTTACGCGACTCGTTCAAGTAATCCCAAAGAGTTAAAAATGCTACTATGCGCCTTCATACGAAAGTATTCTCGCGTATGATTACCCTAATTATCGTCCAAGAGAGTCGAGAATCGGCGATCAGTTGGCTCATGCCATTTATCGCCAATTACACATCTTTCTTCTCTCATGCAGCTCATTACAATGAATAGTAGCGATTATTGCATGAGTTCTATATAATTCATTGTTATAATATTTATCAGTATGAGAGAAATTTGATTTTAAATTCCATAAGCTAATTACCAATTAAAAGAAAAGATTATTTATTATAAATTTTGATATTTAAAATAAACATCGATCCTGGGAAAAGGAATTTATGTCAGTCACAGAATGTATTTTGATGCATATTGCTGTAGAAAAGTGGCTAAATTTATTTTATTTGTGCAATTATAACGATATGCTATATCTGACATGTGTTACACATGTCACTTTTTATTAAGACTAATATTTCAACATGAAATTTCAAAGGCAATGATTAGATGATTGTGACAGTGAATTACACAACTATTATTTAACTCCATTGTCTATATATCATCGTAGTCAAATTTATGATGTTAACATTTCTGTTTGTCCTTCTTTAAAAATAAATTAAATTAATATTCCTCACAAATTTCATAGCGTAATACTGTATCATTTTTTTTTTATTATCTAAAGGGATTCGATTTTTGTGAATTTTATTCATTATGATGTACTCTTATTTAATCATCGATGGCAGCCTTTATACCCGTCCAAGCCACGATCGCAAGATCGATTCACAACGACGATTACATATTGAGACCACAAATTCGGAGGGAGGTTGTGCACAAGTGAGCAAGTAAGGAGGGCGCCTAGAAAAGAGATTTTTCAATGTTTGGATATCGAAGTATGTACTTATCTAGAGGATCGTTCGAGATGAGAAGAGTCGGGACTTATAATTGCTTAATTAATTATTTGTGCATCTGTGTGTATATGAGTGATATGCATGCGTGCATGTACGTGTGTGTTTGGATGGGTATGTGTGGGGCAAACCCGTTTACAAGATGAAAATATTAGTAGACAGTGATATGAACGGATGTCTACACGACGAACTGTGGTAGTATATACCAAACGTTCACAATTTCCGGACGCGAAACCGGATATCTTTGACAAAATAATTAGGTGAACGAAATATATATGAGAAGAGTTTTTTCACTTTTATTCTGATTTTAGAATAACGTGATAAGTAATACCCATTAAGCGTCGTAAAGTCAAAGTAAACGTAAAGAATTCTTCTTATAAATTCTTACGAATCGATGAACTATAATTTAACCATCTGTCAACGAAAATTAATGCTAATATTCTTGGTGATCCTATAAATTGAGACGGATGGAGCAGTTTATACGAAGCATGCGAGAATTCTTAGGATTATAAGCTTATTCTAGCGTGTTCATAGTGTGTTCCGTGGAAGTCTCATGCTGTTATAGACCTCGTCAATTCCGCTTTCTGAATACGTGAGTATGCCGATATATACATATGTACATGGATTAGTATGAAATTGTGAATATCATTTTCGGATCTTTGAAGACCTAAATTTATAATATTCTCTCTTTATGGATCCGTAAGTCTGGGAACTTTTCTTATTTTACAGAGAGATACGTTCGTTGATTTATGAATATTTGATCGTATGAATTTTTAGAACGTATGGATCTGTAGATACAGAATTCAGCTTCATAGATCTGAGCTCAGGTGGACACTGCATACACACATACTGTATCGCCCACGCGTGATTGAAATCTGCGTTTTCGCAGACGCTTAAAAAGGATGTTGTGGATGTGTAAATTAGCATTGTGTAACTAGCAATTCTTTGACAGGGTCAATATAAATTGGAGTATCGAGCTATCATAATTCACACATTTGGAACAAAATAACAAAATTTGAATGATATATCTTCTGGCGACGACCGATTTTGTGTTTTGATGTACATTCCACAAGGGAATAGAATCAGTTGACCATTAAATGCACATTGCGAATATTAAGAGAATATTTAATTTGTATAAGGTTTCGTGATAACTGCTTTGCGAATATTTCAAAGGCGAATTCGCGTAGTCAATGCTGCGACATGCGTAATCTCAGTTAAAAAAAAAAAGACAGAATATGACAATCACACGTGTCACGAGATCGAACAGTAACTCGAGATACTAAGATCGTTCGGCATGGCTCAATTTGCAATGAGAATTCCTGAGGGAAAACACGTAACTGCTTTTGATACTTATACATTGTACAGTGACGTACAGTACAATATTTTGAAAGTGATAAAAAAACACGCCCTTACATTCTTAACATATCAGAAATAGCGAAATCGATCGATCATAATATATGCTGGGCCCATCTCCATTTCATAAAAGAACCCATATTAGAGTATTTTGTTTTTTTTTATTATTTATGTTATTGCTTATCTCAGGGTATTTCAAAGAATTATATCTATGAGTGAAAGATGAAGAAGATAATACAAATCGATCTAGTCTAAAAGAATTACGTTTTCAGCAGTGGATATATTATAATACAATGTACTAGTATTTATTGATGAGAAAAGATCTGTAAGTTCTACAACTAACAATTCACAGTATCTGCACTACACTTAATTTCTTCACATTGCAAATCATATATTTATGTAATATTAAGTAGTTTAAATTAGTTTTTTTTTATAAGAAACTAGATTTGTTTTAATCGAACGCAGTAAATGAGTATTTTTTTTGTAATACGGGATTATGATTTTAATAACGTCAGTTTAAAAGATGACCTGTAAATTATTTCCAGGCAATTAGATAAATACGTCCGGCATGGTAAATGATCGAGCGTTTCGCCGAAAAAATCTTGCTATAAATAAGGGCACGCATTGGACCACATTCGTCGTTCGTAGACAACCGCGAGCGTTCTGTGGCGTTTATTAATCGATAGATACACCCGTGTCTTACATTTGTATCCGTCTGTATGTATGTAAGGACGTGTCTCTTTGTGTAACTACGTTGTCCGTGTATTTATTTGCGTGTTGTTTCTAGATTTACATCGCGCGCATATTGCATGCGTGAATGCGCGTATGCACGTGACTTCGGTTTGCGCCCGGTGTCTGGGTGGAAAATAAGCAGAAGATATTGAAAAAGAGAGATGTATAATTATACATATCGATGGAAGCGTTCGAGGAAAATGGAAATGTCCCTATCACGTGAATCTCGTATGCGTGTATATATGTACATGTAATATGTGCATTTAAACATATAATTATTTATTGATCTGCATAGACATTTATTAGGATTGGCTCCAATGCATTGTGAAAATTTTTTACCTTAATGTATATTTAAAACATACATTTTGTATCTTTTGAGGTTTTACATTCTCATAGATAAATACTTTTTTAATTTAAATTTAGTAGAACTATTTGAAAAAAATTTTGAGAAAAGAAAAAAAGCAGACTTCTTTTTAGATCCTTTCAGAAGTTCGTTTTACTTAGATATATATATATAAATGTGTTGAATGTATAAAATTTTGCAATTTCACGATACAAATGCCACTTTGGGGGCAAGTCATGAAATTGAATTGTGATTCAATTCAGGAAAACAAAAATTAAGAGTTATGATGATGTATATATAAAAACGAATTCGCGAGTGATTTCTATAGAAAGAAGAAATTTTGTCTGGTTACGTGGAGATTGACGGCGCGTTTCCTTGACAATCTTTTTGGCATCAGAGTTTCGTGCTGAGCTCTGCATTTGCCGTTTCTTGTTCTTTACACTTGGTTATCGTACACTCGTTAGCCGCACAGATGAATAATCGTCAGAAACGCGCCTGGAGATCTCGCGAATCTTTACAATATCGGGAGCGTAATCGATTAATGATTACTACAATAATCGCTTCTGCTCTTGTAATCGGCGTTGATTTATGAGAATTCTACGATCATTTGGATTACTCGAACGCGGAACGGTGTGATTTTTCTCTATTAAATATGTATAATGTTGCGTAGCAGACGATTTCCTCCCACACAGCAAGAGATTTATGTGAACACCTGCGATACGTTTACATAGAGGCAATTTATTTGTAAAAATGATCGATATTGCAAAGATTATTTACGGAATAGCAGATGTCGTAAAAGAAAGATTAGTGAAATGTTATGGAAATAAAATCTTCGACATTTGAGTGATTGGTCGACAGACTTGACGCTCGAGTGAATTTAACGCTTTGCGGACGGAAGTGTGTGAGAATTGACGTCCTATACTTGGTCCGCTTTGGAAGAATATGGTGCGACAAATGTTATTTTTGCGATTGAATACGATCACACATTCGCTTAGGTATAATCGCTACCTTTGAGATTATAATTTTATATTTAATCTCTCATGCATATCATGTGCATACAGCTGCAGAAACTAGTCCGTCCCCTGCGCTCGCTACAGAACAGGTCAGTCCGCAAAGTGTTGAAAACTCGAACCTACATTTATAATTGTGATAATAATAGTGAACCCATGATTTTATAGATTATTGTCTTATATATTACAAATTTCACACTTCAAAAAATTATTTATTAATTTTTCTCTTTTTTTCGTGAATGTGGCAAGACGGTTATAATATAAAAATAATAAATTTCATTACAATGCAATTTGTAGTCTAAATTGAAATAAATTATTTTAAATTGTTCGGATTATTAAATTTTACGCGAACAATTACATTTAATGAAATTAATATTTATTATATGTACCTTTTTAAATTACCTATCATGCAATTTATGAATAAAAATCTCGATCATTTGCAGTGTCTTTTTATGTTATTCAATAGATGTTTTTTTTCCATATTATTCAATAAACTCGGGGTTCACTACGTATACATGTATTGTATACCAGGATATAAACTGGCGGTTATGTAATTAACGATTCTGTGTCGATATTGTTCAATAATAATTGAATAGTATGGGAAACGTACACTATATTGGCAACATACAATTTTTGTTCATCAATTACACATACGAGAGCAATCACACACGCTAACCATCGAAAGTGACCCAGTACACAGGCAGCAAAATCGAGTTCATGCAAACGTGTGTCGCTTGACACGACGACGATTACCCTAAAGTTTATGTGTGCATAATAATAACTGCAACACTAAATAAAAATAGTAATAAAAATAACGGTAATACTTTCGTATTCGTTACAAAAAGAGGGGGATACAATACATCTGACATATTTATGAAATAAAGTTCGCGCGTAAATTCGTAGATAATAATAATATCGATACCGATAGTAATAATAATGGATAATGATGAATAGTAATAATAACTATTATTATGATAAAATTAGTTGCAGCTTTCTGTGTAAGGTTATTGTGATATTTAAAGAATAATAACTTTACCGTAGCGACATTGAACTATGTTCAGAGATAAGAGTATGATATTTAGTGAGCGAATAATAATATTAATAATAATAGTAATAATGTAATAATAATAATACTAATAATTAATCAGTATGTCGACGGGGCTTGAGTGGACACGCCTCTCCAAAAATCGATCTACGGCGAGGTACAAAATCGTAGCCGTGGGCGATCGCGATTCTCTCTCTCTCTCTCTCTCTCTCTCTCTCTCTCTCTCTCTTTCTCTCGTTTCTTATTCTTCATTTTCTTGTTTTTCTTTAATATTATATGTATGTACATCTATATAAATGTTTTCTCGTTTTATCAACATATATCACGGACGAGGTTTGAAATGACAATCTGAGGCCTCGTCAAATACTGCCGGATGCGTGACGGATATTTCGATGGTCGATCGGAAAATGATAAAAAGAATATATCGCGAAGAGTAAGAAAAATTGATTATTCTATCATCGGAATGATCAGTAGATATTGTGGGTCGGTGACCGTTCGACAATTCGGAACGTCCATGACGTGATCTGGATCAATCCGTCCATAACATGTCTCGTGCCGGAGACATTTGCACAAACGAGTGCATATTAATCATTGGGACTACAAAAACATATCATCATATATGTAATAATACTATATATATATTATATATATTAACAAGAAAATATTAAGCAATAAGAATTTATTTATATGCCCGCGTA
>NW_017259459.1:2073439-2087811 GCF_001594045.1 Atta colombica
ATTTGGAAATAATAAAACGAGCAAAATACATGAGCTGGATATTACTTTGCCTGTCAAAATCCTTTTATCCAAATAAGATCTACTTTTTTATCCTCAAAATTCTAAGATGAGGAGAAAAAGTTCTTACTTCTTTCGACTCTTTATTATTAAAAAAAGCAATATTTTTTTAAAAATATAATAAAATTTAGTAACAGTTTTAACTTCTCAAAAATTTATTAAATTATCAATTTTATTTTAAAATATTAATTTTAAAATAATATAATACTTTACTGTTAACCGCCACCATTTTATTTTAGTAATTGAGTAATTTATATTATATTAAACCAAATGAAATAAACAAAAGGTTGAATGAATTAAACATTCGTCGAATAATTTGGACGATAATTATACATCGGTTTCACGTTTATTTATGCATTAACTTCTATCTTTATCCTATATTGACCTTTATGTACATGCACTTAAGACCGTTTACGCAGGCTACGTCAACATGACATACCACTTATGTTTCTAATACGCACGATAGTGCATCTCTGTGTGTCAACGTTATCAATAGCTCTTGTAGAACCGCATTCGATGCGACATCAGGTATATTCGTTTACCTTGCAATCAAACGCTCCCTTTGTTAAGTGTATGCCGGGTTAAAATACAAGATGCATTTGACAATAAATTTAAATGTATTACTAAAATAAATACATAATTTATTTATAAAACGTATTTCATTTATCTTAATCCTTATTTATAATGGAGGAAATCTTAATTAAACGAAGTTAATCTAAAAGTTTGGTAGTTTATTACAAAAAGAAAAAATGATAAGAAAAAATGATAAAAGAGAAAGGTGTTTATAATGCAGTACACGGAAAAAAACAGCTGAAAACTTCACTAATTTAGTAAATCTACAGTCATAATATACAGACAGTCAATTTTCTATGTTAAAGTAGCAAAGTTGACTGAATAATATTAGCGATTAAATCATCAAATCTTCTTAATTATAGATTGAAGTAAGTTACAGGTTGGCTATACCAATTAATTTTTTTTCCATATATAAAAATCTATATATAAAAATCTATATATAAAAATAGGTACATGTTTAAAAATAAATTTGATATGTGTTTCGTAAATTTCGTAGATCAATTCCATGATTTGCCATTTTCAGGTTCACAAAATTATCATTTGATCATCATGGACAATCAATTTCGAATGTTTTATTTCTCGTTTTAACATGATTACAATAAGATCTTTCAGAGAAGATACACAGGTAGATGTCGGCAAGGCGCGTCTTTTTTGATTGACAGACGTGCTATGGGAAAATCATTTGATACAAAGTGTCGGATTGGCAATGATAAATGAGATTTCTGACACAGCAATACTTTCGGCTTTGCTGGAACGTACTATTGTCGGTTTTTAAGAGGAAATATAAATACACTTATCGCGCGAATAAAATTGTAGCAAACAAAAAGTCAACGATAAATTTAATGCGACTTTTGCAGCGGTGTTAATTCATTACTTAGCTTCAATAAAAAATTGATTTTTTTATTTTTATGCTTTTTATACGATGAAAGTATATCTGCAGTATCAAATGAGAAGTTGGCGTTTTAGTATATCAATATTCGATTTGTTGCATTTATTCACTGATCAGTTTTAATTGGACTCGATTCATGATAATGTCTATCTTACAATTAACAGGGAATATATCAAATATATTTGCCGCAGATGCTCGGATCTGTGAATTAATGAAGTAAGCAATTCTCTGAACACACACATATACACACACACATACACATTCCCATAGCAACTATCCGCAACGGATGGCATTTGCAATTAGGACTACCTAATTTCGAATGTGGCGCACCACGATTAGATTGTGCGTGTTGAATCATCAGATAGATTATCCCGCTGACCTGTAAGGAATTATTGTTCAAGCCACTTTGTACACGTGCTTTAGTAATTTTTATGATTAAATATGGAAATATTTGATATGTAAAATAATGTAACATAATTTTTATAAAACTAATTTTGAATAAATTATATAAAAAGCAAGTTAGTTACAAACAGTTTAAAGAATTTATTAATCAACTTAAAACATTTATTACTACAGAATGGAAATTCTGCAATGGTTTGCAGAAATCAAATTTGATTACTGAGCAAATGGGATCTCGGTTGTAAACTCAACTGCAAATTCAGTTAAACTCGTCTTTTAATACAATAAAGGAGAATTGCAATGAACATTGAGAAGTTTCGCCATGAACCATGTTGAATAAATTTTACTGACAATTCGTAGTTACACAAGCCAGAAATTATCCAAAATTAATAATCGCATTTAGCTACGTCAGTTTAATCATACTGAACGATTTTTTTCTTTATTCACTCTTTCAGTGGCTATGTACGAATTTACTGTTTATTTAGATAATCTATACAAACGCGACCTTTTCTTTCTTTAACATTTTATATGTACTTATATGCATATATCTTTAGCTGGACAGCTCGACAGAATATCCTTGAGAGAAAAAGTGTTTTCAGGGACAAAAAAGGGAGGATGTCAGGGCCCACAAAGAGGCCAGAGGAGAGTGGGAGCGAAGAATCGTATTGGTGTAGGAGGTTGATTCGGTTTCGTCTTGAAATAGCTTTAGACCATTTCACAAGTCAAAAATATACCGTACGGCGTTGAGTCTAATGCTGGGTGAACGAGACAAAATGAGATGAAGAGAAAAATGCAATGTCGGTGAATAATAAGCGTTTCTTAGGAACAAATCTTGAGTTCGATTCCCTATTAATTGTAAGATAGATATTTTTTTATTTAAAAATTGGGTCCAATTAAAACAATTGAATGGACAAAATGAGTTTTATATCATGCGAACATTTTTCCAAATTATGTAGATTGTAGAGTAAATAGTGCTATTATTCTTTCTTCATGGTATCGCTTAACGACATGGTATCGCTTAATGACAAAAAGGAAGAAATTTAATGTTCTGGATGAACTTTATGATTCTAAAATGTGTTTCGTCAGCAAGTCAGAAATCTATCACAAACACTTTTCGATTTACGATACACAAATTTAGCCTATTATTATTTTTAAACTACATTCTGTGATTATTATTTAATATTTATTACAAATCTGATAATATTCTAATACAGATATAAAAATTTATTAAATTAAAAAATTTTAGATACTTGTAAGAGATTTTTGTTTAGATATTTGTAAATATATTAAAATTAAATCTAGGCATTTAGAATTTTTTTAAATTCTTAGAATTATAAATATATAACAACAACTTGAATCGATGAAATATATTTCCAATTGGAAAATTATATTTATCCAAAACTTTGAAGACTTGTTATCTTGTTTTGATGAAAATCCTCATTTCTTAAATTGATAATCAACGTTACAATAGTTTAGAATTCTATTTTCGTTTGTTGAAGCGCATATCTTCTTAGAATTTTCTTTCTGCTTGACACATGACGCATTGTGAAACTATATGAAACTTAAAATATGTAACTATTTTGTATAAATTTTTAAGAGTTATATGTTCTGTTTCTTTGGTTGCTTTATATCGGCCAATTATATTAAATAATCGTAGAGAATTATCAACTTATTAGATAATTAATGATTAAACAAAAGAAACCTAAATAATAGTATATTTTCTCTCTCTTTTTCTCAAGAAAGTCACTTCTATTTTATTAGAACTGACTCAGTTTATTGGAATGGTGACTCAGTATATTTTATAATTAAATACGCTGACTATGTAAACTAAATCCTGATTAAGATTTAAGCAAATAGTTTGTTTATTTTGTTTATATGTATAAAGCAAAGTAGATAGATATTTTCTCGAACAAGACAAACAGTGCCAACGTGGGATAATGGTGCCAGAGCGATGACTTTCCTTTGAAACGATTTAAAATTACACTTCGCAGTAATTTTCATGAAAGCTGACATGAGCCAGCTTTCGTGGATCTCGTCATCTATTACCGGAATTTAAACAGGTTGGTGTTTAGAACGAACACGTCATGCTACGTCATCGGATCAATTTAGAGATAGTAACATAGAAAATCTGATAATCGTATTATATTTGCCGTCTAAGAAAATTTATTAATTTATAAATATGTGTACAACATTATTTTACATGCATACAAAAATATCCACCGATTTAATCGATGCTGTGTTGAATAATATTAAAAGTTTAAATTTTTATAAGATAATAATTTTATAAGATAATAATTTAAAGTAATACAAGATAAAATCAAATTTAGTAATAAAATAAAATGTTTTTTATTTATGCATATTTTGATTACAAATTAACTAATTGAGAACCTTATTTAATTTGTGAAAATTGTAGTATAAAGATTAATACATATAATAAATTATTTTATTATTCGATAAATCGTAATTTTTTTATGTTATTAATCGACGTTGATAACAATTTATTAACTTTTATTTTCTTCAGAAATTTACTCCGCACATATTCTAAATTATTCAAAGTCGAAAAGAAATTTTAGTACTTTATTTTTAATTCAATAGTTAGCAGATATTATTCTAGATATATTTTCTAAAGCTCTAATAGCAAAGAAATTTTATGGTAAAACAAAATAATGACTTTTTTTGCTGAGAAATTGTAAGTCACGCAAAGTTAGTGCTGCCGATCTAATGAAAATGAAGTTTTTATTGAGTTATAGCGCATGTCATTTGTAAGGAGTTAAAGCGTGAAACTTTCTAGACTAGCATTTCCGCTTTCTAAAAGTATTCATTTCCTTTGGTTCATTTCTCACACATTGATATTGCATTCACTTCTTTTAATTGAATTTAAATAATTAACGTACAAATATTTTTTTGATGAAAGATTCCGTGTAGTTTCTCTGATTGATTCTTCGGAAAGCATCTCATTCAACACGCATTCAACGAATCGCTAAAAAGCCAGATAATTGGACACGCACCAACTTTACCGTCATCTCTTCGTCGTAGTTCTCATCGTGATCTTCGTTGTGGTCGGCGTTGAGGGCGTGCAAGAGAACCGACGCCGACGCCTAGCGTCGGTTCTCGCCCTGGGAGCCGCCACGACGCCGGGTTGCCATCAGTGTGCCGCGCATCGTCGGACGTGCATTGTGTCGGTCGTGTTGTGCTCGTGAGTGAGCAGTCGAGACATGTGATTCGAGTCATAATCGCAAAAAAGGATGAAGTAGAAAATGATAAGGAGATATCTCACAGTCGTAGACGGCCTAAAGTGGTAAGGATCGATCATTGCGCGCGACATTTCGATCCGGAGAGATCTCCGAATTCTAAATCGGAGGAGATAAGAGTAGGCATCGGTAACATCTTAAAACAATATCTTGAGACAGAGAGACGTGCGAATATACTCTCAATATAATTAGTTAAAGGGCAGAGGTTACCGAGTTTATCGAAAAAGAGGGATAATTACGGACGTGGCAAGCTCTTGAAGGAGTGAGATACGGAGATGAATATATGGGGGGACAGATTGGCGGAGATGTTTATGCTTCTCCATAGAAGATTTATGTGAAACATTATCTATAATTAGTCGTCGGAAAAAATAAGTCTATCAGGAGAGCGGAGTGATTATCGCACGGAAGAAAAAATCCGATGCTCCGACTTTGAAATTCTCGAAGGGCGCCCGGTCTCTCTCTCTCTCTTTTTGTTTTGTCCTTAATCCTTCCGTGGTGAGTTAAATAACATTAAATAGTTAAATGAAAAAGTATACTGTTAGTATTTTAACGGATAAATAATTATTGTCTCATAGCTTCTATTATAATAAAGTATTATACATTTTAGATATTTGAGAATCATGAATTAAAATTGTATTATTATTGTATTACAGAAAAATTGTATAAAATTGTATTACAGAAAAATTAAAATTATTTTGAATATTTATTAAAAATATTAACAAACTAAATTAAATTGTCATTACGCCAATTAATGCGATATATTAATATAAAAATATTTTATATTATATTTAATGCAAGCGAATTTAATTTTGCATCTTATTTCAGTGAATATTAAGAGAAATAATATTGCTTATTTGAACATAAATACATATAGTTTCAAAAGAGTTATTTAAATGAATGTATCATATTCTATTCACACAAGTTGATGATGTTTCAAATTTGATCTTTCTGTCTCTTTATCTTCGAAATAAAACATTACATATTCTTCTGAAAAGAGATTTGATATTTGGGAAGGAAAACAAAGATATTCGAGCAAAAAAGAGTTTTACACACACACACACACACACACACACACATCACACACCACACACGCACACGCACACGCACACGTACACGCACACGTACACGCACACGCACATGCACACGCACACGCACGCGCACACGCACACGCACACGCACACACACACACACACACACACACACACATATATAAATAAATGATTTGAACTTATCGCAGAAGGGTAGAAAACACAGAGAGAAGTTACATTTCATATATTTTATAAATATTTTGAAATATTACGTGTACAATATTCATTCCATTTTCTGTAATTTAGATTAAATCTAAATGTCCAATAATTGAAGAAATTATAGAGTTGAATAAAAATTGTTAAAAATTCTGATAGATTCAATTAATACTTCATGTTGGGTTCAAGAGAAATATGATTAAATAATGTAAAAGTGATTACGTTGTTGTACGTGTAAGAAACAGGAAAACCATGATTATTTAAATTATTTATACATTTATACATACAGACAAACTAATATAACGAACTTGACTTATTACTTTTTTAGTATATCTATGTCATAAACTTTAAAATTTTATTCATTATAACAATAATACAATAATATAAAAATAATAAGACATGAGAAAGAGTATCAAAGATTTTAAGAAGGTAACATATTACTTTTACACGATAACTCGCAATTTCGATATAATAATGTGAAGTTATGTATGAAGTTATGTTGCGTGAATACATAAAGCATTTATGCAGGCTATCGATTTTAACATATAATGTCGATGAGGAACTCGTAAGACCTTTTCTAACTCCTGTCAGAGGAAAGCTTCAGTTTCTCTACTTAATCCTGTAGTCTATGATAAACGCGTCCTCGCGTGATGTATTATTTCACAAAGGAAACACCTTACGACAGAAGTGCTTTAAATAAAGTCCGTTGCAACATCGCATTCGTTGAAGATATTTCCTTGTCATTGTTGTTTTATGCCCCTTTTATAAACGGAAACTTGCGATACTTGTATTGTGATAATAGCAGACGTAAAATAATCCTTTATGTGGATTCATCTTTTTTAATTTATTTATAATTGTGGAAGAGTAGAGGAGTTTGACAAATTAGAGCAAAATAATGATATAATATCTGAATAATATATATTATTAAGGTAACGCAAAGTTGTATTTGTGAGTTGGACTGAGCTTGCTTTTGTCGACACTCGATTATAGTTGCCAGAACATCTTCACGCGCTGATATCTTCCCGATATATCACTGTTCATTCTTCACTAACTTCGACAGCTTCGACAGTCAACAGAATTGTCTTTCAACTATGCCGAGTCTGAAACTTCGGATGCTGCCAATTGTATTCTTGATATTGATCTATATCCTTTTTAATTATAAATGGGCAAGACATTTTTTGATTGTTTAAATTTTGTAATTAAATTTGTTTAAATTAGCTTTAAATTGATTAAGTTAATTTTAAAACGTGAATTTATATTAAGAAGGAAATATTAAATATAATATCCTAATACTTAGCATTTTTAATTTTTCCGTTTCTTTTTTAATTTTTATAGTTTTCACAAGATTTTTTAACATCTAGACTTTTTATTCTTCTTCTTTACATTTGTTATCTTTGATTTCTACTTTTTTTCAATTCACTGTATTTACACATAAATATATGTATATGTATGTACGATATATAGTGTATGTAGACTTGTATAAGTATTCATAGTGTGAGTTTGAGCTTGGATCCATGGATTTACTAATTGTAAATCAAATGATCGTCTGGCTCAGTCATTTCGGCGGAATATAATTTTTAATGAAGCTTTTAATAAAGCATTTAATTAATACATATTCGTTTTTTTTATTAATAATTGTTATTTATGGAAAAAATAATATTGTAATTACTTGAATTTTAAACATACTTAATTTTTGAATTACTAAAAATGAATTTTTTATAAATTAACTTTGATTAACTGAAAGTGCTGTAAGTATAATAAAATTTTTAAAAATACATTTTTATTTATAATGAAGTATTTATTAAATTCAGATTTAAATAAACATTCATTTTTTTAATCTTATTTAACAAATTTATAATTGAAAGTATAAGCCAAATTATTTAAAAATAATGTTTTTTAATATATAATAAAAGTGCTAAAACCTTCTAAAGTTTGAAATAATTAAAAAAATGATTATTTAGAATATTTAATGTCTTCTATGAGTGTGAATATTTAAGAAATAAATATTCACAATTTAGAACATTGTATAATTTTTGTATTTATACAAGCTTTCAAAGTTTTCGTGATCGTGTATGGAATAATTGAGGCAATAATCAACGGGGTGGATCTAATTAGCTTGCGAGTTCACCTCCGATAGAATAACGACGGGGGGAGATACAGCACAAAAAAGAAAACATAGATGTCAGTTATATTACCGAGAGTTTAGGAGAGACGTAATTTGCCACGGCCGTAATTACTCTGATTATATCATTCGCGTGCACGAAGCCAAAAGAAAATCTCATATTTTATTTGTAGAGAGTTAAGAAGAATGTGTGGGTTCTCTTCGGAATGAAACAAAATCGATCATTATAATATTGGATCTATAATATCCTTATTTGGATATCCTGTAGAAATTTTTCTGAATTGATATTTTTTCTGGTAATCGAATTCCACGAATGGAAGGTTTGCGACATTTGAAAAGACATTCCGGAAATCAAACACGACCAAACATTTCCTGCGAAGAACGTCAAGTCGGAAAGAAATCGTGCACAAACTTTTACGAACGTTTGTATTTAAATGTGGAAAATTTACGGTAAAAAAGTGCCTGATATAATTGTAATACGAATCAATATAATTTGTGTTTCATTATAAGTGAAATATAAAAACTTTACAAAGTCGTAGCAGGATTCGATATTAATCCATGAAGAAGGACATAATAACCGAGAAAATTGTAAAAGATAATTAATATAAGACAAAAGATCCGAGTGAGGCGGGGGGGGGGAGTGATTAAGCTTAAGGAAGGGAGAGATAGTAGTGGCTGCTTGTAACTTGAAAGAATGGCGGAAAACTCTTTTCGCCGGAAAACCAGATCGGCTTCGATTTGTGCCCCAGGATTTTCCAGCATGGAACAAATGTTGGAAGCTATGCCACCCTCGGGAGCTCGTGAGAAAGAAAGAGGAGAACGAGAAAGAGATAGTGGGAGCGGAACGCCGGATGGCAGTACACCTACGAGGAGACGGAGACCGGCTACAAGATCCCAGAGCGCCCGTGTTTCCGGCGGAAATAAAAGCATCCGACGCCGAGCCGCTGCTCAAGGTAATGATAAAACGGCAGGAATGGGAAATGAATAAGTAATTTATTCGTTGCGCAGGTGGGCTTTTACAATCCGATTGAGACTTGTATTTAATTCCCAAAAGGATTCAAAGACTCGAGAATTTAAAGGATTAGATTAAAATGAATAAATTCGCTAATTTCTGAACTCAAGTTTAAACAAATTTTAAGATTTGTCGATTCTATTCTCCAAAGGCTCTCACTTTGTACATTTCTTGCTTTCCTTAATTCGAGGATATGTAATTATTCATATGTATGAAAATTTAAATTGTCAAATCGGTTTGTGCATCTTCAATTCTTTCTCAATGATGAACATTGTTAGCTGAGATCTCGAGATACGTAAAAGTCAATTTTGTGCGACAAGATTGCATGGTGTGGTGACCGAACGGTTCGATAGTGTCTGATAAGCTCATAGAAACGTCATAGATGACGTACGATCCTTCCTGATGAAAGAGCAAAGTGTATCGATATCGCACCGGCAAATACGCTGAGTCTAGCGAGGGTTCTTGAAATCATTGGCGGCCGTTATTCTCGGACATGGATTTAGCTAGTAGGTCACTGACAGTCCAAACACGTCTCACGATACATTGCAAAGATATGTATTGCGTATCTTTGCAAGCCTAGAAATCAGTTTCATCATTAAATACGTTAGCAATTTCGCCGTTTTGAATGTACATTGAAACACGGAAATGTATTAATAAAACTAGGATTAATTAGAGTGATAATTTGTGTTGTTTGTGGAGATGTAATGCAAGCAAGACTATTAAATTTTAATTAAGAGAAAAAGAGCTAAAATTTCAGTATAATATGTCAAGAGAGCGGTAGAAATGTATAATGTGTTTAATAAGTCATTGTTATTAAAATGTTTATTCAAATAATTAATATTTTATTTGATATTATAACAAATTATCTAATATTTGAAAATATATATTTTATATAAAATTATTTAAAATTATCGAAGATGTTAAAATTACGAAAATGTATCAATTAATTGGATCGTATTGCATAAATTATTAATATGAATTATTATTTATTTACAATAAATAAAATAAAATTAGTTGTTAAATTAAGTATAATTTTAGGCATTGGATTAAATACAGCTTTAATCCATTGTTTTAATATTACAGATGCGGAAAAATCAGCTTCTGTTTCAAAGCTTCTTTCTTTGAAAGTTCTAATTGTAATAACATTGGAATGTGAAAGATCCTATTCTCTTGAAATTGATAAAATGGGAAAATTTGTCTGTTCAATAAACTTAGTGATTAAATAGAGCAAATATTCGTAAACGATTCTAAGTTCACTTCTCTTTTCTTTTCCGTGTCGTTTAATTTCATTTCCAGGTTATATTAAATCACTTGACTTTCCACGCGTCGACTTTGCGATGTAATAGATGTAGTGCCTTTGAAAAATGTTCTGTTCTTTGCTTTACTCTCAAGCACTTTGCTGATAAAAAGCTCGGTTGGCATGCGGTCGAAAAAGATGTTTTTTGTTCTGTCTTATTCATATTGCCAATGATTCCCTTAAAAAATAATTTTATCATTCATTAAAATACATTCATATTTTTCCTGTTATAAAATCTATTATTGTTACATTACATTGTAAAATATTGAAAATATATTTCTGGAAAAATTAAATTTTTTTATTGACAAAAGCCAGTGCTCTCGATACGAGTACAGGTATTTCACGTTTTTGTATAAAATGCATGCACATATATAATTCGAAAACAGAAAGATAGCTTTAAAATAGTAGGTAAAAATTATTAAAATTATTAAAATTTTTAAATGTTCATTAAGCAATACGATAAATTTTTTTGTTTATAAACATTTTTTACAAGTATAATTATATTTTAATATCTGTTATAATAATTATTTTATACTTTTTATACTTTTTATAATTTTACTTTTTATATTTTTTATAATTAAAATCTTGATATTTTATAATAATATTATATGATAATATTATTATAATGATATTAATATTATACAAAATTATTTATGCACGTACATATATATATATATATATGCAATATGTGTTAGTGTGAGAGTGATACATAGATATCGTTATTGAAATCCGTTTTATATATTTTTGACGAAATCTGTTTATTTATATTGAATGATGCATTAATATCTATAATCCTGTCGCTTTCAGCGGCCGCTCATCATCATCATCATCATCATGAGGGAGCCAGTATGAAGTCAGCTCATTGCAGCAGCGAACCCAGACTGACTGAGAATGACGTCAGTCCGGGGATCAGGAGACGAGGGAGTCGAAGGGGACAAAGCATGCACTATTCGCATCAGAGGAAGAGCAACGCCTTCCTGGATGTGCCTGACGTCTCTTCTCAGATACCACCACGGGAGGAAGGCGAGGATGAGGATAGTTACAGACTTCGTAGCTTCAGTCTCACCAGCAAAGGTCAGAAATAGCTTTCTCCACCTTGTAAACGTAAACAATCATAAAAAACGATTTCGTTTCTTTCGCAAAATTGCGGGGAAAGCTTTGGTGTCGATCACAACTTGCATGTGATAGATAAGAAATGCAAGTATACTAGATAAATGAAGTGAGAGAGAGAGAGAGAGAGAATAGACAGTCTATTAAAGATACGGCTTTTAAAAAATAAGGTGACTTTTGAGAGATCTAAGGTGGAACAAAACAATTAAAATAATAATAATAGGTCATAAATTTCTAACAGTATAATCAAAATTTAGAAGTCTTAAGTATTTAATTGAATAAATATTTTACAAAATTGTAATGCAATGACTACTAATTTTAAAAATAACTTTGTATATTGTCTTAATTATTAATGATCCTGCATTCTACGCGGGTCTATAAAAATTTAAAATCTTGAAAAGGTCTTGTAAGATAAATGTTGAATCCATAGATAATTAAATTTTTAGATTTCCCGAGAGATGTTTTAAGATTTCTCGAGAAGCATGCTTCAGAATTTTTAACTTCTGAGTAGGTGGATTTGACGATCTATAAAGTTTTTTACAAGTTATAACATTTTTGAGAGAAATATATTTTAGATTGCAATATTTAATATTTGAAATGCTTTTAGCGGTTTTTTAATTAAATTTTGTATATCTTTAATTTTTTTAATTCTTTATTTGTTGATTTTCCGAATATTCATAATTTACAGCAAAAGCGATGTGAAACTTTTTCGGCGTGTGTGCATTTCACTCTTTTGCGGCGCAAATTATTAACAGCTTCTAGTATTGTACAAACATTCTCAATTTAGTATTAAAGTATCAGTAATGTGGGTAAAGCAATTGTTGAATTTTTCGATAGTTTTATAACGGTTTCGACAAATTGATTATCGATTAACCTGTTTTTAACAATATTAAATTAACTTAATAAAATATCGTTTACAATGGATTAATGGTTACATGTTTCTATTTATAATTACAATTATTTATTGGAATTTATTCATGCATTAATGGAATTTGTTATATTAATTTATAATAAAAAAAAGGAACCAATATTATTTGAACACGTAATTTAAATTTATAGCGAGCAAAAATAATTTTGCTCAAATTACCAGGTAGTGTGTCTCAGAGAGATTAAGTATTCTTTCAAACTTTAAAACTTTGAAAACTTTTTTATAATTATAAATTGTAAGAAATTAAAGTATTTGATCCCATAATTGTAATAAATTTCTAATTTAACTACACTTTTTTAAGTTCATTTTAAAATAAAGTTTGAACTGAATGCTTCGAATATTTTTTGAAATAAATAAAAGAAAATAATTTTGCTGATGATACTAAAACTATACATCGAGGAACAACATTAATTTTCTATTTAATCTATTATTTTCTTACATTCAGACAAAATTTTGTAAAGTTTTAAATGCACAATAGCATCATGGAATTTGCAATTCGATTCAGCATCCTTTTTATTATGACGATAATATTTTTCATCACAATTTATATAGGAAAAGAATGAGAACAAAAATAGATTTAATCGAAATATTTCGAACTGTGTTTTTTTGCGCTTCAGCTTCACGTGTGTATGTACTTCGCGAGAAGTCTTGCCAGAAATACACGAGTGTGAAAGAGATTCAGTAGGGGAGAAACCAGTGAAGTCGAGATAAGCAAAAATAGAGCGACTATAGTTATGACGTCGCCCTGACTCTACCACGAGGCTCTAAACTTGAGTTCGATGAGTTCGATGAGTATGAGAATACAAAAGAGAAAATCATTTACACTCCGTCTAGAGTTATTGTGTTTTATAATAACGCTTGTTACACGAATAGAGAGAATATGTGGTGCTTTCGGTAACATTAGCGATAAGGTTGATATTCGAAATATCTCGATATGTGGAAAAATTGATTGTCGATCGGCATTATCGAATCTTCAATTTTATGGTATTATTATTGTCTTATTGTGGTATATATTGGTATTATTATTATTATTATTATTATCATGACATCGTCAAGGTTATTTAGTCTCTAGATGATATCAATTAAGCCTCGATTAATCATGGATGATTGCAACATTAAAAAAAATATTATCATTAGATTGATGTGAGCTAATGCAGTGTCGTGAAATAATTTTTCTTGATAGGCTATTACGACCTTATTGATATTTGTTGAAGTTGAGGCTTGAACACATTATCTGTATGTATTATCTATTTTTATATAATATATTATATATAGACATACTTGATATGTATATATACATTTACTATATATATATCTATAAGTATACAATAGATATATTTTATATATATAGGTGTACTTAATATCTATTATTACATTTACTTGACTATTTATTATTATAATTTATTTTGTATAAAACTGATATTTTAATAATAACAACTTTTAAATTAAATAATTAAAATTCTAAAAAGTTTTACTTTCTAAGTAATCAT
>NW_017259459.1:2087911-2098272 GCF_001594045.1 Atta colombica
AAATCTGAAATCAAAAGTAACTTCATTTATGTATTAAGAACTAAATGTTAAAATGTAATTTCTTATTAATTTTTCTATAAAAATTGATTTCAATTCTATTAAGAATTTATCATCGAAATGTACTAGTGTCAAGATTTATAGCATCATGTGTGTATAAAGATTTTCGGAATTCTATACATTCTTGATATTCTATCCGATCGTTTTTTCGTATCGTATTCGTATAATTCTATCCGCTCTTTGTCTTGTTCTCTTCTTGTCTTTCTTTCTATTTCTCTGTATTTTTCTGTCCTCGGAGCGGAATTGAAATGCAGTGCAGTAACAAAGTTAGAGTCTGAATTTACGTTAAAGTGATATAAAGTCCTTTGTTTCTCACCCAAATCAAATCGTTTGCTTGTTAATCATTTCAGGAAAGTTACTGTTTAAGAGAGGAACATGCCTTCCGGCAAAGTTGGTAGTTTAGGTCAGCGAATGTACATCAGCAACAAGATTGTCCTAATTCACAGAGATAAACCATCCTCCGAAATTCATACTACATCAAGTCGTATTACTAATTATCTTGATACAAACAGTTTGCAAAACTATAACCTGATACAAGCAATTTGCATTAATAACTTTTCGTTTATTATGTAATTAAAAGCAAAATTTTGTTAAATTACATCAACATGCAAAAATGCATTTGTATATAATTTTATTCTTTGTAATTATAAATTAAAATGCAATATAATTTTTACAATTATTGTAATATTTTTTTATAATACTGCGATGTTTTACATATATATATTACGAGCGTACGCGCGAGAGAGAGAGAGAGAGAGAGAGAGAGAGAGAGAGAGAGAGAGAGAGAGAAAGAGAGAGAGAAAAAAAGAGAGAGAGTCAAGTGCAGTTGTCGTGTTATCATTTGGTTGACATTATTAATCGAGCTTTCCAATTGAATTTTCAACTTGGTAAAGTAGATTCTATTTTGTCGGAAACTAAACATCTTAGTGAGAGAGAATATAAGTGGAATGAAGACATTATTTCTGTGTTCAAGCAACTTTCCGAATAATAGAATCCATTTATTATTCTCCACATCTTTCATATACGTTTGTCCTTGTCTCAATCAAAACTGTTGCATTTTCTGTGGTTTAAGTTGATTCATTATAAATCGAATTCGACCACCTGTTACATTCGTAAACATTAATTTCTTGAAATAATAGAATGTCTTGGAACTAAAAAGGATGTCTTAAAATTATTATTTATTTTTGATATTATTTGTGACAAAGGCGATTGAATACATTATTTTAAAAAATAATAATAATGTAAATATTTCTTTGAATTTCCAAAAATTATTAAAAAAAGTCGACAATCGGGATTTTGACATTTTTTAAAAAATTATTATTAAATTCAATTTGCTAAAGTTGTATATTTATAAAAAATTCTATTACATGTTTTGAGCCAATTAAACATTTTTATTATTTTGTATATTAAAATAAGTTTCTTAATTAATTTATTACTAAAATAATCAAAATAATAGAAATTGTAGACATTATACAGGCATTTATTTGAATAAATAGTTGCACAAGAAAAGAGAAACAAAAATACATGATAAAGGAATACTTATATGATTATAAGAATTAAAAAATAAGTTTTATGAGGACAAAATTATCATGGGTACTGGCACGTTTGTTTAGGAACATAAAAGAAAATGGAGGAAAGAAGTCTTGAAAAAATAAGTAAAATGTTTCATTGGCGCATATACTCGAGACTAAGAAGTAACGTAATCTGGCAAGCACTTCTTTGACCTGTTCCATTCTCGCCAAAGCTGTCGCTTCCATTTTCATGAGAGCTTCCCTGTTTTTTACAAAATATTATTTGAGATAAAAATCTTATTGTTGTTTTGGAAGAGCAGTTTCTTTGAGATTGGTAGTAAGATAATTCGCGATAATTCGGTAAGTAAAAACTTCCCACGAGTAAAATATTTTCTGTTAGCTGTTTAACTTTTTAGGAAAACTTTTAGAAAGATATGAAAGAGAAGATTTCCTTGGGAGTGCTCCAAGAGTAATTTTTAATACACGATATGTAATACAGTGTGCACATTTACATCTATATGGAAAATATATCTTTGATCTCATCGATGGTCTTTCAAAGGCTTCGACATATATTCGATTAATGGATTAGTGATTTTGTACGTATTTTGGATTTGCAGATCTTTTTCATCCGTGAAAGTAGAAATGCACGAAATTGAAGGTAGGTGATGGATTTATGGTTCTATAGATATCTAGAAAGGATACGGATTCATCTGGCTGTATAATTCCGCGCACCTGTTGCCTTGAGCTTCTGTAGAACCGGTTTCTGAATTTCATATATCGATTTAACGCTTCATTACACAGTGCGCTGAGAGAAATTATCTTGTTATAGGAACAAAAAAAAGGGATGACAAATGTGATGGTTTGGTAGGATCGATTAGTCTATTGCGAATAATTTCTCATTCGTTACTATAACAAATAACACGATTTACGATAAATCAAAGTAATCATTGCTGTACATAAAAGTCTAACAGAAAAGTAGGTTAGTAAGTTTAACATAAATTGCTTTTATCACTAATAATTCGTTGGAATAGCATTAATCAAAACAAATTAAAATAATTTATTTCACTATATTTATAAATCATTTATTAAAGAAAAATATTCTCAGAGTGGAGTTTCTATAATACATATTTATTTTAAATTATATTTAAATGCATTTAGGTAAGATTGAATCATATATAAACCGGATGTAAATCTAATATTACAATTGCTTTTTTTTTGTATGCAGTGCAATAAGCATTACTGTGATGGAAACAGATCAAAGAAGCTGCAAATTTTACAAAACTGAAATATTTCATTTCCACTAAAAAATAAAAGTAAGTGTATGTATATTATTGCCGATTTTGAAGGAAAATTGAAACCCAGAAGATTTAAATTTTAGTATACATTTATTAAATTTAAATTTTTTGCGGCACGAACTTTCCGGACAACCCAATAGTTTCTGTAATAATAGTTAATTGAAATGAATTTCTCGGAATATTAAAATATTCATCAGCATTTTTCTTTGTATATTCTAGAGAAACATTTTTTTCTCCTGCTTATGTACTTCACATGTTTCATGCGCATGTATCGATTAATTTTCTCGTACTATGTTTTTTATTTGTATTTATTATGTTCCATTTTTAAGAAATGAATACTTAAATCCACTTATAATAAATTTATATTACTCGAATTTCGGATCAATATATTCGCTGCATCCATCTTTTCGGTAATTCGCGTTTATATCCTTCTCGACAGTCTTCTATGACAGAATAACAATTATGTAAGCGTAAGGCATTAGAGATCTGATTTAGCGTGATCTGATTTAGTGCAAAGAACAGATATGTCAGCCACGTTTTGGATCGCGCGCTAATAAACCGCGGGCGCATTAATATCGCCGTCAATATAAATTAAGCCATTATCTCATTATTGTTTATCTTATCCATCTTTCCTAAGTCTTCTTACTTCTAGTTATACATTAACTTTATTAGCTGAGGGAAGTTGATGAACATTGGCGGGAGGAAAATATTAGCAAAGAAACCAGTAGAATATATATTAAATTATTGCATAATATCAGGGTTGAAGTCTAAGATCGTAGAAGTTTGCGCACTTATGTACCTTTAACAATTCGTTCATTTTAAGATGTACGAAGAATGGTTGTATCATACATTTTAGAATTTGTTCTTGTTATTGGGATAATAAAAGAAGTTTCTAAAGACGTAACATTCGAAAAAATGTCTTTCATATATATATATATATATATATATATCCAACATTTTTTGTGAAAGATAGTAATTGTATAAATCACGTTTAGATTTAAAAATAACATTAGAAATGCAAATACATGCATTTCTAATGCTATTTTTAAATCTTGAAGCAGCTTCAAAAAACAATAATTATAAGAAAAATAAATCATTCACTAACTTTGCAAAAAATATTTAATATAATAATTATAATTATAATTATAATTTTTATTATAATTATATTATAATTAGAATTTTGTAGAAGAGGTTTGCTGTGAAGATTTTAAATTGCTTGTTTAATTAAGTCTTTTGTTTTCATTCGTTTGCTGTTTATTGATAACGGAGAAGTAGTCTTCATAAAAGGAGCAGACCATGAAAATAGTAAAGATCGACGATAGCTGCGATGTGTATTGACGTACCACTTACTTTTTTTTAGTCATCTGCCTTTTGTTCTTTTCTATCTGATCTAACCCTCGACATTTCGGCGACATCAATGACCTCATATAATGTCATAATTTCCTTCGAAGTATTCTTTCCACGTTCTTACTCTTTCCGCCTACTTGCAAGTTAAGTTTATATAACTTCTCGTGAACTTATTACAGTATTTTACACAGAAAAGTGTTAGCATAGTATCTAAAAATATTAATAAAAATACATATGCGACATACATGTGTGAGGTTTAAATTTGCTACTATCTCTTACTTAATTTAAACAAAATTATAATGTAAATACTACACCTGAGCGTAAAAATAAGTATCAGTATATACACATCTTGATATACACATCTTGATTCTACAGAAATGTGTCAACATTCCTTTCAGTAAGAATACGAAAATATCTCTTAAAATTGCGTTAAATTCTTTTTGATGATGCATCTAATAATTAAACAAAGCATGAGCATTAAAAATATTTTTATTTAAAATAAAAAAGAATTTATTTTATTTTGCATATATTTTAATATAATTTTACATAATTAATCAGAGTCACACATAAATAGTAAAACATTTTATTTTAAAATGTATAATACTTCATTCTAAATTTAATAGCAACGTTTTACCATTTTTATAACATTATATTGTAGTTACCATTTGGATTTTTAACGTTATTATTACACAAAGTGTGCGCAATTATAGCATTATAAAATTCTTTAATATAATCCTTTTTTAAAGAGTCTTGCAAAGGGTAATTTCGACTATTCTGAGTTAATAGTGGTAGCTTACAAAGGGCGGCTGCCTTACGATAAACACATCGGCGGTACAGCTGCTGCGATTATTTATAAGCGCTTCGGATACTGCTTTCGCCGCTATAAATAATCCTATCGGCGTTCCACCTTTCCGCAATATTAGGCGCGTCGTATCTCGCCTCGCTGAAGGGGGAAAGGTTTGTTGTGCTCTTGTTGCAGACCTTAACCCTATGTGTTAACAATTTTCTCTGTCATTCGTCGAGCCGAGATGATTGCCTTTTTTCAATGAGGAATTTATGTCTCAATTTTCCTACTGAGTTGGAATTCGACATATAAGTGAACGATTAATCTGTATAAACAGTTTACTTTATCAATTGGTACATACACCATTTTAACAATTAAAACCATTCTTTTAAATAGTCCACTTAAAGTACTGATATTTCGTATTATTTCATTTATTCAACTTAATCAAAATTAATTGCATACATTTATTTTATTTTTTTCCTTCTTGGCATACATATGTGCATTGTACATTTATGTATGCTCATCCTTTTATTATAATTGTAGCGGTTATGACTGTTGCATGTTAGTCAAATGAAAGTTTTTATAAACGTTTCAAAAGTCCGAGAAACAAATGTGTAAAATTTATTTCTACCTTCTCTCTGAAATAAAAAAAAGTTTTTTCTTTTATTCTCTCGTTCTTTACAATGGGAATTAAAAACTGTGATAATTTGTCAAGAGTTTAATGAGCAGAAAAGAGAAATCGATACGGGGTATTGCATTGGAATATTCGATCAATCAGATTATCAAAAAATAAATTTCGACTGATAAAATAAGGTATTACATAATGCTCTTTACGACGTCACTATCGATCACTTCCGGTAACTTTAACATCATAACTATTTTCACCCACGTCATTACGTCAACTTTACCCTATGTTTGATTTAATATTATGATATCATACTTTATTTCCACTTTAGTTGTACTATGCGTGTAATTGTTACTATCTCCATATGAGCTACATTAATGACCGTTTTTATTATCGAATCGGAGTTGAAGTATCGAAATCAATTTCGCAATGTCATGTATAGCGTAACAGCACATAAACGGGCAATTTTGTGTCGGAAAAAATGTCATTTATTTTAAGACGTTTTCTTTTTGAGAAAATCTCTTAGGAAGTTTGTTCTTTAACGAAATATTTTCATCTATCGTAATAATGAAGAACAGACTCTCTCTGGCAACAGAAAATTATTAATTACAAGCTTGATCGAACATGCCCGAGATCCAATGAAAATTTTTTTCAAGGTTCAACAAGCATTTTGCACGATGGACGAAGCCTCAACGCGTAGGCGTTTTTGCGCATATGTACGCATGAAAACTGCTTTCCGTCTCCATTTGCCATTATCTCTCCATCTCCTTCATCAAATGAAATATTTAGTTCGTTTAGAGATATAATACCGTGGGCGTATGACAATAATAATTACCGTTTACAATTGATTGTAATTAAAATTAAAATCTACGAGTTGACGTAGGAGTCTAAATATCGTTGACGAGAATTTAATTCGACATACACTTTGCAATATTGGCGTAAATATTTTCGCTGCCATTTGCATTAACTCTTTTTTATCATTGTTCTCCCTTTTTATTATATGCTTGATTACATTAACAAATTTCAATGCTCCATATAACATCGGGTGAGGGAGCAAATATTATCTAGAGTTTGTCTTCTTTGGGCCTGCTACTATTCAATTCTGCCATACTTCTGTCACTGTTTTATCAAGGACCGCCCGCGTCCTCGCAGTAGATATAAGCAACACTGGGCAGGCATTCCATTGTGCCGCTTCATCGGTGCACATGCTGGCTCATACCACTTGCAATTTACGAAAGGACAACATAAGTAAAAGTAAAAAGTCACTTTTAAACAAAAGCTTTATTTTTCGTGCTTTTCTTTATATGAGAATATTAATTTTTCAATAAAAATAAAAAAAAAAATAAATTGTTGATTGATATCAATAAAGTCAGAAATAATAATTTACGCCTTCATATATTTAATGTTTCAAAAGCACTAAAAAAGCTTTTAGTTCGAAAACTGAAGAATTTGAAGATTTTGTATATTGGAAGAATAAAAAAATTATAAGATTTTGAATCCAAAAATATTGAAAATGTAACATATTCATTCATCAAAAATTTATAAATACAAAGAAACTGGGTAATTTTAAATATTAAAAAAATTTTTAGATTCAATTATTTAAATATTCAAAACTATTTAAATGCAATCATTATTTAGAAAATAGTTTTATCGAGTAGCTCGGGAGAAATACAATAAATGTGAAATGACTTACGACGATCTTGCGCAAACACGATCCGTAAAATCGAGGGACACAGTCTCCCTGATTGTCGGACTCGTTTTGAAAATCGATTTTGCTTTTCCTGGGTGCTCGTAAAATGGCTCGTGGGAACCGACGTGCGTGAACAACGATGGTGATGACGGCTCGTAACGTTTTACGATTTCCCGCTTCGTCTCGCTTTATCGCGTATACGTGAGACGGGCCTTTGCCGTGTTCAATTTTGCATAAATACATATCAATCTTTTGTATGACGTGTGCAGAGATGATGCACACGAGCGAGCTAGTCAATCTATGTCGGAATTTACGGTCGACTTGATCCTTCGTCTTCGATGTAATCCTCTTTCCGACGCTGATATTTAGCAACTCGACTATTATTCGCTGAGCTTGTAATTTCTTTCAGCCAGTATATAACTTGGTGTAACCGTTTGCCGTTATCTAGGGAAACGCTATTTATATTATACAATTTTTTTAAATTTTTATCTAATATAAATACGTTTATAAAAAAGAAAGAATACAAAAAAAAAGAGAAAGAAAGTACGACAACGATTATATTCTATATATATGCAGTTATCTTTCTTTGAAGAATGCCCACATATGTATGCTTTTAACATTATGTTTAATAATCACATTTTGAATAATATCATTTTTAATATTATGTCATATTACAATTAAGAATTTAATTAAAAATTTTATGAAGCAGTGAAACTTTAAAATCGATCACTAATAGTAAATAAATTTGTTTTAAAAAGTAGATATAATAAGTGCCTTTAAAATTTTTTTTAAAAAAAAGTCTATTTTTTATACTATGCAGTTGAGACGGAAATTTAAAAAATTCAGAAAATTCACGTTCTCGTTCTTACTTAGTATAAGAAGAAATGTTGACACTAAGAATTCTTGTGTAGTCTTTCCAAGAAACAATTTGGCGCATAACCGTGATAAAATTTGCGAGAGCGTGTAACTGCACTAATACGAATTCTGCGCTGAATGTTTCAATTAGTCATTTTCCAGTCTCTTCTTTCTCGCCGCAAAACAACGAGTCATTGATTGGCATTAAGCTGACCAGATCGCGAGAATCACAAATGATGAATTAGTTAACTGAAAGTGCAAGTCTACATCGAGTGAAGGATAGGATCTGTTTGCAGCGCTTTAACTTTAACGAGAAGAGTAATGCTCGATATTGAAATATTAAACGGACCTAACGGAGTTAGCGGCCGCACTAGCTTGGTAGCTGTTTATCGGCTGGTAACCACTACGTTATCTCGGAATGATTTGATTGTGTACATCGATCGATATGCAGACGTTCCACGCGACTACTGGTAACGCGTGCGGTAGGTCTAACTCCAGTGCTTTCAGCATCTCTCTCATCTATGCATATATGATTCTGCATAGCCGACGCGCTGCGGGCAAATCTGCATCGGGTCGTATATGCCACGTGTATGTATGCATATGCGTGCGGGATATATCTACACGCAGCCACGCTTCTCATATAACGACAACCGTGCACAGCTGGTAGACGGTAGATTGGTCTCTATAGAGCGACACCGCGGCTATATCACTGCCGGTGCTTTCAAATGTGCTTCCCTGGTTGCTTAATGGAGTTTAACCGCGATGACGTCGATATAGAAATTTCGCATCATGCCAGTGCAATGGGAATGATGACTTCATACTGCGCGGATTTGCCTAAGTCGATGTGACTGACATATAAATTAGAATTTCTTTATTTTATAAATTAACTTGTCATTTATTTGTCCCGATAATGAGACTGTCAAATTGATAACTTGATTAAAATTATTTTACTGTTATTTACGTTAAACACGATAACATCGTTTTTTTCTTCTTTTATAATAAGAGGTAAGAAAAAACGAGCACTTTGCCAATGAAGCAGGTTTAGAGTATCTAGAAAGCTTTTAGGCTAGGGTGGGAAACAAAGAGTCTCTACTCCCATAGAGAACAAAATCAAAATCATCAGAATGCAATGTGTGTGTGTGTGTGTGGGTGTGTGTGTGTGTGTGTGTGTGTGTGTGTGTGTGTGTGTGTTTTACAGAATCTCGTTACTAAAAACTGCTTGCGATGAAATATTTTTATAGCAAATGGGAAATTACCGTCTGGATATTTAAGAACACATCCGTAACCTTTAACATTTTTATTATTTGGAAAATGTTAAAAAAATTATCCTTTATATTAAATATAAGATAACTTTTCCGTTTATTCAACATTTAAATACAAACAACAATTCTTTATCAATATTTAATATAATAACATATAAAATATTTCATTTAGCTGAGCTCTTTGTCCATTTCCTTTTGGCAGTGCGTATGAAAAAAGCATCAATATTCTGTCTTTTATTATTATTTCATATTTCATTGCACGATATTTCATGACATTACAGAACTTATTGCTGCGCAAAAAATATTGAATATGCCATAGACTAAATACAATACGTCAAAATAAATATACGTGTACACAAATGCGCGCATTATTAGTTTTTGAAAAGGATGGAATATTCTGAGAGTACTCTGAACGTATTCTGAGAATACGGAATATCGGTACTTCGCACTTTAAGTGAACAATATTTGTTGTCCAAGAGAAGTGACCGATAATTTTGTCTGATTACGATATATCCGTCTTCTCTGCCATCCAATTTCTCCAAAGATAGATATCGGAGATAAATGAAATAAGCAGTTTTTAGTCAAACGAGATTACAGAAAAGGAGCTCGTTACTTTTCTTCTGTTTCGACATTTTTATTGTAACTTCTAGCTATGCTTAGAATTATAAAAACTTTCAATTATCTAATTTTCTTCTTTCTTTTCTGAAATACCATCGTACTTTATGTTGCGTTAAAGTTCAATTTTAAGAATAACATCAGCATTTTAATAAAATAAATTGAATATATAATTATATGTGTATGTATATATATATATATATATATATATATATATGGATGTTTTTTCTTATATGGAAGGATGAAAGTTATAATGATGTAAGCCATTTTTTTTAACTTATCAATTTAAGATCATTGGTGCAGTCTACTGAACCAAATAT
>NW_017259459.1:2098372-2112793 GCF_001594045.1 Atta colombica
TAATAATATTTCATGTAATCTACGATTACATCTTATTGAATAATAATTTTATGTGAAGCAAAAACGCTATGCTCTGCGTTTTTATTTTAATCTTTTGATTATGATGTTTAAACGAAAAGTAGCGATATGTATATCGCTATGTATAAAAAAGGTGGGAACAATATCTTCATTCTTTCTTTCTATTGACTTTGCTGTATATCGATCGGAATATAATTCGATTTTGTGAGCACGGGAGTGTGTAAAAGTACAACGGTGCGCTTTCCATAACACGCTTCATCTGCCATAAAACTGACTTTCAGGCCGATAACCCATCAGAGGAAAAAATGAGTAGGCGACGGCAGAGATGACGACAACGAGATGGTCAGTGTTTCGATTATCATCTCTGATGACTGCCAAATATGTGTCATCAGAAGTTTTTAGAACGTATCATATGATGTTTAAATATAGCCAAAATATCAAAGTGACATGGATTTTTATATAAATAAAATTGTACTGATTATATATTACTATTTTATCATTTTTCATCTACATTATCCTTGAATTTCTAAAGAATTTCTCTCGCAAAATTTTGTTTCTAGTTGTTCTGAATATATTTGATTCAGATACTGATATCTTGAAATATAAAAAAAATGTATATGAAAGCGGAAGTTGTTCTTAAACGAAAAATTTTAAGATATAAAAATTCATGCTATTTATATATATATTGTGTGTGTGTGTGTGTGTGTGTATGTGTATACACATATATATTGAGCTCCATTTTAAATCTAAAAATTCTCCAACGCTTTTAAACTGCGAAGCTATTTTAAATGTATTGTATACATTATGGATTAATAAATGTAGCAATATAGTGATATTAATCTATAGTTATTCTATTTCTAAAATCTGACACAGGGTTTTCTACTTAATTTATCGTAAAATTATTTAATAAAAACAATATCAAAATCTAAGAGATGCTTACAAATCGCCTTTACACATTTTGAATTAATGAACATTACAATTCAAAAGCAGGTTGTAGACACACATTTACATCTACACAAAAACTTAGCTGTATATTGTAATAACATCAAATGGTGATAAAAAAGATGATGATTTAATCGTATCATGAAATCATCTCCTCGCAAATCATTTCTACTGCGGAAATATCATGTCTAAATACGCGCAAAACGATTTGGCAGCCGATCGTACGTTGAACGTTTAAACTTTTATTAATAGAATTTACTTCACCTATTCGATGGTCAAATCGGTGCACCTGTATCGTGTTTGTCGTGCCAGATATTTGTTCGTCAGAAAACCAAGCAGCGCGCGAACGAACGCACAGTTAAAGCAGGACGCTTTCCCATTTTTCACTGGGAAATAACTTACTTTTGCAAAAGCTTGCACCGATATATCGTAGCAGCTCAGTCGAGCGCTGCATGATATTTTTATCAAAAGCACGTGGAAAATAACGGTCCCGCAGTGACCTGCAGCATGTTCCTGTCAGCTGACATTACCTTGTAGTAATCAATGGTGTATTGCAATCGACACCTATTTTCAATCCGATTATATATCACATAAATAACGATATATGTTTATCAAAGCTACGTGTGCAATAAAATATTTCATACATTTCTATAATTGGATTACGGAAAATCATGTTACAGTTAATAAATGGCATTTTACTTAGAAATCATATTTTTTAAATCTTTTCGGATAACATTTATCATGATAAATGACATCAAAAGCTTTATTATCATTAATATCAGAAAATATCTAGAATAATTTTTCAAAGTTGGCATTTGTTTAAAATATTTTATTATTTGTATAAAAAAAGTCTTCTTGTATTATTTTATATTTAATAATAATTCAATATCATGTCATGTATCACATACTACATGAGTTTTTTCATCCAAATCGTACTGCAGCATTGCTGCCATCGATAAAAATAGTTAATGATGCCTATATTGCTGTCGTATCATCTAACGTTCGATTATCGTTCAACTATCGTTCGAATGTGATACGAAATTTTTCCGGATTTAACGAAGTCGGAACGGAAATCGGATTGTCCCTACGAGTTATCTGACGCTGTCCAATTTTCTCTCTGTTTCTCTTCTCTTTCTCTCTCTCTCTCTCTCTCTCTCTCTCTCTCTCTCTCTCTAGCACGATCGATTCTATCTCTTTCATTCATTCATACATACAAGTATACGCCACAAGTAGCACATGTCGGACTAAACTTTGCGCTAACAAAGGTATGAGACAAAGGGAAGGAACGGACAGACGAACGGATGGGATATCGGTGTTCTGAGTCGCTGAACAGGACGTGCGTTGTTCTCCTAACGGATGACAGCCGCACGTTGACATCGGCGTATACACGTGCACATGAACACGCGAATACGGACATATGATATCAAGTAGGAATTTTACACGCGTATTGTGATCTTTATAACAGATGCCTGTGAACTTTTTGGCAGGATTGATTCGACAATCTAACTTTGTTTCTTAAAGATTGAGGGTACAATAGCAAAAATAATTCTTATTGATATTTATTAAGTTTTAATAGCAATAAAACGAATTTAATATGAAACATATTTGTTTGCTGAGAAACACCTGCAAACAATTTTTTTTAAGGATTGAGAGAGAGAGAGAGAGAGAGAATGGATGAATTAAAAAAAATATATACACAATTATGTTACTTTTAATAATTGATCTTAATGTTAGACTTAATAAAAAAATATAAATACTACGCAAAATCAATGAAAATAAAAAAATTCTGTAACAATTTTAATTCAGTGTGCAATTATATACATGTATATTATAGAAATAAAATAATATTAAGAATTTAAATAAACATGAAAACAACAAGATAAATTAAAATGACTTTAACATAGAAACAGCAATCAGAATTTCAGAATATTTCGCTTCAACACGTAATTTCGTCAGACGCGAGACTTGGATTTGAGTCATCTTGTACATATGATACAAAACTGATGTATGAATCACCTCACAGATAAAATGGATTCATGAATCATCTGAGGTCTATGAACTTTTGAATATTCCTGAAATTTTCATGTTAGATCTGTGTTTTTTTATTCTTAAATCTTTTATTTTATAAAAATGAAATGCAAAATCTAATAAAATTAGATTCAGTAAAAATAAATAATTTTTTGTACTATTTTACATATACATATAATTATTATTCTTTCATTTTTTATTCTCCTCATTTTTTTTATATTTTTAATTTTTTAATTATTTAAATCTAATTTCTCAGAGAATAAGTAGCATTTTATTTAAAATAAATCAATACCTTATATGCGTGTGTATGCGTTCATGTTTAATATATAGAAAACAACCACTGTACACAGGTGTGCAACTTTTGTTTTGTTAGCTAGTTCAACCTGACGTGCAATTACTAATGCAAAGCAAATGCATTAGCACGAAGCGTGTTCAATAGCCAAAGTTTACTTTTGCCTAAGGAGTATTTACAAATTCGAATACATATCGATTTAATTTTCATGTTAAATTACATTTATCGATAATAGTTTTAAGAATGACCCTGTAAATTCATTACTCAAATGACGTTGCCATTCATTTTCAAATGCAAATGTACAAACTATAAATTACTTAGAAACAGTTGATCTGTGTATAAGTTCGGAACTTTGCGTACGTTACATTAAATTTCTAAATGTATTTAATTATTAAGACACAATTAATAGATTTTCAGAAAAACTAATTCCAGAAAATATAAAAATAATCAATAAATTCTTTCTATTTTTTGATTAAATAGCAAATAATTTTTATAATAAATGTAATTAAATAAAAATAATAAAGTATTAATTTTTATTTATTGTGTCAATAGAAGGCTTACGTGATGATGAATTTAAATATTTCAAGATAGATTTCAATGAATTGTAAACATAAATCTGTTTTTAACAATAGACATGAATCATATTAAATATGCTTTCTATATAGTATGTTTTATAAATATGTGTTATAAAATATTCTGCAAATAATATATATATGATTGTATAATAATAATAAACAATACAAATTGTAGTTTCTTTAATCTTTATTTGTTTTTTATTGTATCGAGTACGTTTACAAAAAGTATATCCAATAATATATAAGTCGAGTAATGTACGTGTAACTATTATCCTTTCAAAAGTCGTGAAATTTATTTCATATTTCACAAGAATTGCGTTATTAACTGTGAGATGAAATTCTCTGTTGAGAATTTCGACCATTCCACCTATGCTCATTTCTTCCATCAATCCCAAGCATATATTAGAATGATGCCCACGTAGAGTGTGGTATTAGCGAGATAAATCGAGGTCAACGCTCTGTAAAGGGCGCATTGGTGTTTAGAATATATAATGTGTTTTGGACACCGGAAACCACGTGAATGTGCAAAGGTGTATTCGATCAATATATAAACGAACTAAATATTAACATATACATTAAAGTAAAAGAAGATTACGAAATATAGAGAAAGGAACACAATGAGTTAGAATTTATATAAAAAAAGAAGTTGATGATTTATAATGGCTATCTTTGGCAACAAAGTAAAATATATTTGAAATAAACGAAATAAAGTATATATACAAAAAAAATTGTTGTTGTTTATTTGTTATCGGGTTTTTATTTTATTCATTTTACTTTTGACTTTCAAAAGAATAATAATTACACGTATATAACTTCGTTTTTGTATTATTTATATTATTAAAATATGCCTTTTGCAAACATAATCGAACAAAAATTAAGAACAAATAATCATGATTATATATTATTTTATTTCTTTTATTAATCATTAATTAATTTTTATGTAAATCTTTGTATTAAGTTATTGTATGATAATTATTTGGAGCTTTTTCTCTATATATAAATGTGAAAATTTAATTACAATTGCATATTTTTTTATCTATATAATGTTTAACGATTGCTTTATGTTTGGTAGGTGTTGTCAATAGAGGAGATTCCTTTAGAAGAAGAAGATCGAGATCGAATTCTTTAGCGCCTGCCGATCAGCAAAATGAGGAACGGCGATTGCCGCCCAAGGAAGTAGCTTCACATAATGTTGCTATGTTAGGTACAAGAGGAGTTGGAAAAACTGCCCTAATCAGTCAGTTTATGACCAGCGAGTGTATAAACGCCTACGATAGACAGAGAGGTGAGTCTCCTACAACTATACATATAGTATAAGACATTATAGTATAATTTTACAATAAGGTTTATTGTAAAAATCATTAAAAAAACGCGATTTTAAGCCTAAAAGAGGAGTAACTTTACTATTATTATTATTCTTTTATTGTTAGAATTAAATAAATTTTATTTTGATGTAAGTATCTAAACGTTCATTATTAGAAAAGATAAAATTAATCATTGAAAAAATATAAAAGATATTTTATATTCTTCTTTAACAAAATTTTTGATAAGGAAAAATCGAGGTTCAAATAAAAAAAAATATGTAAACATATGCCATATTCAATGATGAGTTTAGTATGGTTAGATTTCTGACAAATACATATAAGCCTTTAATGAGTAAAAGCACAATACAATAAGAAATTTATAAACATAATCTCGTTTGGGAAGATAAAATTTCTCGGTGGAATGTTTTATTGTTATCATATAAATGTGAATTCACATAGAAACGATTATAGAAAGGAAATCATTGGACATTTCTTAATTGATTCTATAGGCAAATAATCTTTACGGCAACTTTCAACAGTTTACATTTCGATTGTTCCGTTATATCGCGTGAGTTTACACGACGGTCTCTAGTGTGTATTTCGATTGTACTCGATGTGGAAAGACGGCGTCAGACTCCGCCTGAGCAGCGCATAATTTCCGGCTTCCTAAATTCTATAAACTCTTTGGAATACGCACAATTCTTTGAATGAATTGATTACAATTGAGCGATGCTTAAGTCATATCTTGGAACGAAATCAAATAAAATAATATTAATCTGCTTGACAGAAAAAAGAATACCCCGTGATTATACATATAATCTTTTCTCTTTTCCATTTTATATAATAACTTTGATTTTTTATCCATGATTATAAAATATAGAAAATCTAATGAATATAAATCGGTTATTATTTTAATATTAACATAATATTTAAAATTAAATATGGAATAGAAAGAATAGCAGAAAAAAATGAAAAAATATACATATAATACAAAGTAAAAAAAAAAAAAGAAAATATAACGTGTTTGAATGAAATATGTTTGTTAGTTAAATAAAATAATATTCATTATTGTACTATTTAAAAGTTAAATTATTATAAAACGAATATAATTTAAATGTAAATAGATAAAAAAACAATATAATTAAATTTTTTAGTAGCATAAGTTTTCAGTAATGTAATTTGCTGTAAATTGCGTCGATGTCAAAGATAAATTCTTCTAAAATATCGTAAATCTAATATACGAGACTTTATTGAATTACTTGGTAAATATTTTACAACCGAATCTTTGTATAAATTAATATAAATATTTCCTCAGCAAATATTTCATTGCTCTACTTCATTTTTCGCATTCTTTTTTAATATTAAACAGTTCTTTAATATCAAATAGCTTAATAACTCAGTTATAAAATAAAATTCCAAAAATTAAACATTAATTCAGATAATTTATCTAATTAAATTTTGATTTTATAGATTATATTTTTTTTATAAAAAAATTTTATCATTAATCACTTCATATATCTTCATTATTTAAAACTTTAAATCTTTCATCACGTAAAAACTTTGAAGCGTGCGTATTGTTTTACAAATAAAAACATCATCTGATATTGATTATTGAAGTGATATCTCGTGTAGTGCAAAATTCGTACAAATCTGGAATTGACGATAGTATATCGTCTTGATAACAATGTGAATGATCGTTGTTCTGTCAATTGTCTGTTCTCACTTGTTAAAACAGATGTGAGATAACTTTCTTATTTTTTACATGTCATTGATTTTAATTATCATATTTTTTTTCATCCACAATTATAAAATATAGAAAATATAATGAAATATAAAATATAAATCGATTATTTTTATAATATTAACATTAATTTCATTAATTTTACTACAATGTAATTATATTTTCGATCTTTATTGAATAATCGTTGATCAAAGAAACAAATTTTGCTTATTAAATTGTAACTATGTATATATTATCTCTTATATCTCATGTCTTACATCAAATAATTGAAGTAGATGATGTTACTCAAATCAACTTTTATACTTATCTTTTTTACGAAAAATGTTTGCTTGTTGCAAATCCTGTTTAATTTTTGCTTTATAAATCATAATTAATTATGCAAAATTTCTCGAGCTGATATCTCCTCGCAGCATCTGCTTTTCATTGAAAAACTTCATCGCGAGTCTTTCATTGGTGTTAAAGTATGATAAGCGAGACGGGCGAGGCTTTGTTCCAGTTTGACACATTCAATCCTCGTTCGGCGACGTCATCCGGCGCTATTACGATCGATATTCGTGCGAGCTATCAAACAATGGGATATGCTCGCGTGGTAGAAAAAATCCGCGCCCTCTATTCTCTCTCTTCCTTCCTTTTCTCTCTTTCTCTCTCGTGCTTTTTTTTATGTCCCAATGTAATGGAATTTTCTATTTATGTCTGCGCGCAGGCAAGTGGCTTTCGCGGAGATAGTGGTTTCAAAATGATAGTGTGATGAGTCCTGATGTAACTCTCGTAACACTTCCTGCGAGAAACTTTTTACATATTGTTGTCAAATGACAACAATTAGAATATAAAACACGCGGCGAAAATACTGTATTATGACGATAATATAACTTTACTTTATCATTAGGGAAAAAATTTTTAATGTTGATGAAATTGTACAATTCTTAAATTAATGAAACGTATAAATGGACAATATTTCTTCTCGTCATGAAGAGTAGGTTCTGAGAACAAGACACAGTGATTCGTGCTAAATGCTAAGAAACTAAGAATAAATGTTGATTTTTCTGATATGCCCCATTTTAAATTAACAATTTTAATCGTTTTTTTTGCACATTTCTCTTGCAACGCGATGAATCCTTCTATTGCATTATTTTTTCCTCGTTTTGATTTTTTGCAATCACGGTTGATGTCGATGAAAAACATCTAAGATTTATTTACTTTGCAATTTTTTATGTAAACTATAAGCAAGATTTTTCTAAAAAAAATAAATAAAATGTATATAATTTGATCTCAATATATTGGCAAATAATCACCGTAAAAGTGCAATAATATGAATAAATTAGAATTTTTAATCCTAACTGATAGTTGTTCTAAAATTTCTTTAATTAATATTAACGGATCACTAATGTTTTAAATTAATATATCTTTGAAAAGTTAATATAATTAAATTTTGTTTATTTTAAGAATTAAAATGCAAGGCATAAAATTATGTGATTTAAAATTATGTAAGGTTGTAAAAAATTGTTTATAACAAATATTTTTTATGTAATTGAAAAAATTGGACCGATGAATACCAATTAGTATTAAGAAAGATAAATAAAATAGAGACAAATTGACGGGTTGGCTTTTGGCTGTGTTTCTCGTAAGCGTCTCTTCAACTTCTGATTTTTCTCTTTTAGTTTTCCCTTTAGAATAATTATTCAGCTTTTCAGATATACGCAATTTCTCTCGCAATCAGTAAGAGAAAGAATTTTTTTCTTAAAGTAAAACGTGTTTCAAGAAAAACAATTTGTTTTCATTATTTATTATACATACGAAAATGTATTTTATTAATATTCTCCAATTGATTACCTTTATTATTAACGCTTCCGCAATTTAATTAATAATTTAATCATGGCGCTCGCACACAATTATTTTCTCTATGTAATAGTATACATTTTCTCTATGTAATAGTATACATTTATCGAATTCTGTAGCTAGCATGTCAATGAATTTGTTCTCGCTTATCACCGTATATATATATATATATATATATATATAACTTGATCACCATTCTTTCATTCAATTGTCGATATAAATTATTCTATGATTGATATAAATTCTATAATGAGAATATGATTTATAATAAGAGAACACATATTATGTTCCTGCATTTTCGAGTACATTTGCGAATATATTTTAAACTCGAATTATAATAGTGTTTAGAGTGATAAACCGTGCATGCATATGAATTACGTTCACATTATAGCTCAGATATATAATGGCATTATAATAGCTTATTATGCCCATGTGCATAGTACGGTTGTATTCTGTAATTTATTTCACAATCTAAGACACATTACTATTTATTACTATTTATTATCTCTGTTTTGTAATTAGATATCTAAGATTTATAAAAGCATTATATAATTTTAATTATGTATTAATTGATGAATATCATGTTATAGCAATTAAATAATAATCCATACTGATTATATTAATACACTAACACGTTGTTATATTGATACATCAATATTGTACATTATGAATTACATCTTAATTTGAATTACTATTTATTGTTTTGCAATTGTACTATGTATCTAGTAATTATAGATTTCAAAATTAAGTTAGCTCATAATTTGTGGACCGCTCTTGACAATGTCTATCACTGTTTCAAAAAAAGTTTTTGATTTACAATCCAATTGTTTTGTAAACTTTATTTTTAAATTTATTTTTAAATATTTTCCTGCATTATGTGTTTACTTTTATAAATACAGTAGATTTGAGTAAAAAAAGAAGATTTGCGAAAGTGAGTTTAAACAAAATAAAGCGGAAATCAGTTCTATTATCAATTATGCAAAAAGTTCTACGACAAATCTTGTTCGGAAGATTTATCACGATGATGAGGTCATTTAAATCGTTATGCAATATGAATAATAATTGCTATAATTATATTCAGATCATTTGATAGGCAAAGAATATTATTTTTTTTTGATAGAACAAATTTCTCAAACTTTAACAAAGAAATGAAATTGATATTCAAATGTCACTAAAGTGATTAAAAAATTATGGTTTTTCTTAAAATATGAAAATACAACTTCAAAAATATGAAATTATGAAAATTTAATTATTTGAATTATGAAAAAAATTTTTTTAATTTGTATTTAAATAATTGAATTTTATATAAAATTTTTTAGTGAATTTATTTACCATTTTAGATAAATTTTCATAATTTTTACATACGTAAATTTTGTTTACTTATGAAAATTAATAAAACGGATTAAATGCAGAAAGATATTTTCTTATTTCTTTGAATAATGTTTGGAATATCACAGAACAAATGTCTAAATATCACATGTAGCCATGTTTTTGATAAATTACCAAATAAAGTATCTTAAATTTTATAATAATAAAAATATTCTAACGTTTTGAATAAATTTATTTTTTATTAGATATTAACTATGACGCTGGAGCTTCCATTAGAGAATTATTTAATATTCTCTTATGTTAGATGATTTTACAAAGCTATTTTTTTAATACGATGTACAGTCATTTTAAAGCTGCATATAATCTGATATGATGTAAGTTTTTAAATGAATAATATACCTGGCATTTTTATCAAAACAGTGGATGTGATAAAAATCTACATTCTTCTAAAATGAAATGAGCAAAAGGGGACGTATAATTAAAACGACAAGCAACAGAGAAAATAGATACAAAAATAGTTTTAGTCTGACTACAGTATAGCTCAAAATTTCTGAATATACGATTCTATTCCAGTTACACTCCATTCCATTGTTGCATTTCGTGTAAATTAAGATTATCTAAGATCGACATTGAATCAATAGATCATCGATTGATGCAAAAAGTAAAAAGAATTTAGGCTGATGTCAAGTTTCACGCGTTAATTTTACTGCAAATCGGGATTGAGGTCAAGATGCGACTCGCTGCGCAAACGAGAGAGAAGAGAATGAGTGGACATTGTAATCTCAAATGTGAATCTAATTGGATCATCTTTTATTTTTTATTACACATTTTTTCTTCCGTGCTTTAATTAATTGCTTACGAATAAGATTGCGATATATGATATTATAATAAAACGATTTTCTCATAAGATAAATGTGAATTGCATTCATTAGATGTTACAGAGATTACAGACGTTAGATTATTATAATTTTTTATTTGCTCCATTAGTTTTTATTGTAATGCTCAAAAAAAGTTATGAAAATCTAGTAAATTCTTTTGTTACTTAAAAAGTATTATATATAATATCATTCTGAATAAAATTAATATTGCACAAGAAAAATACGTTGTACATGTTGATACAACACGGTTTTCTATTTTAATTAATTTTGTAATCAATATAAAATAGCATAGTAACAATTCTTAATATGCATTATTTCATAATCAATTTGGTGCAAGTTTTTTCTCAAAACAAAGAAAATAAGCTATAGAATTTTTCAAGTTAGTAGTCTACGTTTTCTTCACGCAAAATTGTCAATTTTCTAAGTTTCTACAATTTAAATTTTCCTTTAAAGTTTTAAGGTTCTACTATATCATTCGGATACATATTTTATTTCAAATGTGCGCAAAGCATTTTGTACAGTCAGATATGCAGCAACCATGACGAGCTTCGTGACTTTGCATGGAAAAAGGATCAACGACGTTCGTGTCGAGTGTGTGCGAGTCGATGGAATACGTCCGCCTCGAAAAGCAAACGAAACGATTTCCACGAAGGTATAAAAAGAAAAGCGCAGGAACAAGCCGTTCGGAAATAGCCGCGGTTAATTTTGCGTCTGCTCCGTGCTATAAATGTACATCATAGAGAGTTCGCGTCTGTTCATCGTCTGTTCTCCTTCTCACTCTTCGTTTGAGTCCCTTACTTCTTCCCATTTTTTTCTGTCTTTTTTTTTTTTTTAGCTCACTATCTCTTTAAAATACATTGCTGTGTTTCCGGTGAACTGTGGCGGAAACTGCAAGTGTTGTAATATTGATAGATTCATGATGAGTGTTTTGATGCTCGTGATACTCTCGAATTATAATTATCTATATAATTTTGCACATATATCACTACGTGATATTTCTATATTTGCATTTCAATAGTTTTTAAATTTGCAAATTAGTTATCTGTAATAGATTTACTGTAATAATCGTTTATACTTACGCCAAATATTTTAATAGATATTAATAAATAACAGCATAAATTAACATTTTGAAACTCGAAATGGTATTAAAAATGTTTTAAACGAAGTAGCAGAACAATTGAAATAGACAATACTACTACAGTAAATTAAATTACTTGAAGCCTGTGCAACAGTGATCTTTATTGATAAAATCTGTTGTCAAAGTTAACAGTTTTAAAAATGAGAACTTGTTATAAATAAACCTTGATTATTTTCCGGTAATATAGTTTTTATTAAATTTTATGTGTAAATGAAACATGACTACACATTCGATATCAAACAGTTATTATCCGTAAAAATTGAATAGAGACAAGAGAGAATTTTTCATTGGTGAAATACAAGTGAGATTTTTATACGGTTAAAGGTTAATTAAAAACATAAATTCTTTTGAGTGTCTGAAAGATCAATAATTTGTACACACGAACGAAAATTGCGGCGCGCGCTTGCGCTAACGAATGCGTTTCACCAATTTCTGCGATATTTATTCGTATTTCAATGATTTTGCAACCTCGAAATGTCAATTCTCTCTTGCATTTATGATATTCCCATCATGGCTATCAATCGAACTTGTTCCTGATCATCAATCATGTTATATCCCGTATGCACGATTTTATTGAGATAATTATCTCGTGAAAAATATCCGTCTTTATCCGAAAGCGATGCAGCGTTTAAGTCACGACTATTGTGTAAATATTATGTTCATTAAAATGCATATAATTACGTATAATTACTATTTAGTTTTACGTCAAATATTCCGTAGAAGTCGTCGCAATCTCATGTTAATGTTTGCCTCATAATTTTATAATCCTTTTTGCAATGTGACGTTGAATTTACATAGAAATTTGCATGCATCAGTTTGCTTTTGTAGTTCCGTAATTTTGCAACTTTTTAACTTTATAACAATGTTCGCTTTTTTCCGAACTTTCTATGACCGAATAAGATAAAACACGCAACTAGTGTGTTGCGGATAGCGTCTTTCTCGTTCACTGACTTATCCCATGCTTCATCTTTAAACGATCTTTAAATGGTCAAGAGATGGATTATCCAACTTTTTTCTCTTTTCTTCTCTCAGGTTTTTTTACGAAACTAGATACATGTCCCTCAATCGTGTCTGATCGTTAATCTTCATTTTCTGGCAACAGCTGAATATGTGAAATGAACATTGCTAATTTAATACGGTTACATTTTAAAGAACATCTTACTTCCAAAATTTATTATTATTCCCGGAATGCCGGGAAAACAACGTTGAAGGCCAAACCTGCAATAACGTTGGAAACATATAAAAATTCAGTCTTATCCCTGACAGTAGTAGATGAGAGAGAGATTGTTTAAAAAAACTAATTAAAATATCGTTTAATTATTAAAACCGTTTTTTTCCTTTATCATGTGTTTTCTTCTGTCACTTTTCCCTCCGTATTTTCTTCTATTTTTTTATCTAAAAAAATCGACATTTATTGATTATGAATAGAATATAGTCTTTTATGCATTGACTTCCAAAAAAAAATAGGTTAAAAGTTGCTAATTTATTAACTATTATTGAATTATTTCTGTTTTATTTAACAAAATAATAATATATCATTGTTTCGAATGTATGTAAATGCACAACGTGTCGGCAATAAAGAAGAAAAAAGAGAATAGAATTCACTGAAAATGGCGAAATGCATTGCATATTCCATATACAAACTGACGTGAATTAGAGATATTTCATATTCGTCGGAGTTCAATTAAAGTTGTCTGTTTTTGTTTTAAATACAATCTTTATCATATCAAACATGTTGCAATGCTGTAATAACATATCTCAATTTATCTGATGAATTATTTAAAAATTTTTTTAAATAAACTCGGAATAAACAAAATATATGTACTTTTTATATTTTAATATGTCACGTACTACTCGTATATATGGTGAAAGCAAAAAGTTTTGTACAAGGAAATTTGTTAGAAAAAAAATCTTATTTGTAGAAAGTAAACATTAATTAGCAATTTTATACAATGAATACATTTTATTTTAACATAAACAAACGAGCTTCGCATGTATTCTTGATTTTAGAAGCTAAATTTCTCGTTTGTACGAATACTTTTTGAGCATTCAAACAATACAGTTTTTAATTTTCGCTTATTTTTCAGATGATATATTTTATATAATTAATACACATTTTTTTTGGTATATATAATTTTAAGAAACATACAATCTATTTTATTCTTTATGAATAAATTGTTAATTAACCAATAAGAGATCATTAATTAAACATTAAATTGATGTTGAAATCATCGTATTTATATCGATTCAACATCAATTCGACTCATTTCTTACTGAATAATATTTATTTTAAAAATATTAATTTATTTTAAATTTATTTTTATTATATAATTTATATAA
>NW_017259459.1:2112893-2113951 GCF_001594045.1 Atta colombica
TTATTTTTAAAAATAAAATTTTGTCAAAAAATATTTTCTCTGTACGAATACTTTTTGCATTCACTGTATGTATATTACGCATAAGTTAGTTTAAAATAGAAAGGAAAATGAATCAGAATTATTGAGTGTGGAAAAGAGACAATAGCTGAGATATTTTATATGTAAAATGTGTATGAGAATAATTGTTAAAGTAGCAAGAAATATTTGATTATATAAAAACGTGTTCAATATAACTAAATTATTAATTTATTTATTTGACTTACGAGGTATTTTACAACTTGAATCGCATTTTCGTGTTATATCTATATGGAATACAAAAAAGAGGATATCTTATCTTATAATATATTAAATTTTTTCTTTTTGCTGTTATGTACAATATATTTTTTTACACAAATGAAAGAAGATCTACAGCTACTTCTATTAATTTTTATAATCTAATTTCATAAATAGTTTTATTTTAATTGCAATTTAACTTTTTTAATTTTTAAATAAGAAGATGAATGAATATAAGTTTGCACAGATTTTTACGATAAGATTTATTTGTAGTATTTATTGTTCTTTATTCTTCTTCCGTTAGCAGAACGTTCGTTTTTATGACTCCCATCGGCATCTGTAGAACTACATCTCTAGAGAAACGAGAATCGTTCAGCCGCAAAAAATTAGTTAGGACAACGACACTCGAACGATTCTCTGACGTCACGATTGATATTTCGTTAGTAAGCTAAAATCAAATCGGTATTGCTCTTGACAGGCGGCCCGTAGACGCATTTAAAGCCATAAGATTACATCGGTTCTCTCTCACGTCAATTACGTTTTCTTGCTCTAGTAATTTCTCGCTCGCAGGCGAAACAGATTTATTTACAGCTCTGATTGTTTTTTCATCATGTTTATAAACGAGAAGAAGAAATAAATGAATTGATGAATTATGATAATATTCTATCCCTTTTTTATTGTTTTTCTTGATGATTGAAAAAAATATAAAGCGCTTCAGAATATAAAGTATTTAGTAGCGTATGTCAATAATGTTGTAATATTATTATATTATTAATATTATTATT
>NW_017259459.1:2114100-2115274 GCF_001594045.1 Atta colombica
ATTAAGGGAGAGAATTTCTATTATTTATTAAAAAAGGATATAATGATTCGTTTAATATAACAATGTCGAAAATATATATACTATAATTATAATTTATCTACGATTTTAAAGGAATTTTTTTATAACGATATCATATTATATCTATATTTCTCTATATGATATATATTTAACGTTTTTATCTTCGTTTTAAAATGTTGAATCTGAAAATTTTTTGTAAAAGATATTCTTTATCTTTTATTTTTTATTCTCATTGCAGATGTACCAAGTGAGCAATCCGTTTTCGTGATGCTGAATGGTGAAGAAAGCGAGCTTAAATTCTTAAACATCATTAATCTTAAAGTAAGAGAGAATAGCTGATTTACTTATTATATAATGCTATAAAGCGTGATATTAAATAAATCTTTATTTACTTATTCTATTTTTTCAAAATACATAAATAAATAAAATTTTTATTTTATTAAATAAATTTGATTTGTGTAGATCGAATTGGAAAAAATGCCATTGCCAGACGCCTTTGTCGTAATGTATTCAGTAATCGACAAGGCGTCCTTTCAAAGGGCTGAAGAATATCTCGCTCGACTTCATGATCAAGATCTTCTTCGTGGTAGACCGGCTATTCTGGTCGGGAACAAGGTCGATTTGGTTCGTTCCAGAGTGGTTTCGCCCCAAGGTAAGAGGCGGAATCTTTCTTTTTTGCACATATTTTTTTCATAGGTAGACGGTTTTATGACACTTTATAAAATTGAACGTTTAGTTAACATGATATTGTATATAAGGCAAATTCTAAAATAAAAATAGGATCACCATATCTGTATATGTACACGTGTACTGAAAAAAATTCAGAGATTTGAATAAATATTTGTTTAAATAGTACCAATGGAACTATTACACTTACAGTAAATAAATATTTGTTCAATTAAAAAAAATACATTTAATTTAAGTATCATTATTTTAAATCGAATAAACATTTATTTTCTATAAACAAATGGTCCTATTAGTATTACTTAAACAAATATTTATTCAAATTTCGTAATTTTTTTTTCAGTGTATATGTATCGCATATGATGTCTATTTCAGATAATTAATCTTTTTATGGCTGTAAAATTTACTGAATATATTGTTATAAAATAAAATGTTTATATATAAAATGTTTAATATTATTATATTATTATTA
>NW_017259459.1:2115374-2118136 GCF_001594045.1 Atta colombica
AACATATTTATATTTAATATAACTCTATTTTTTGACTCTTCTATTTAAAAAAAGAGCAAAGATTTTTTTTTAAATTCTTTATTATTGTACTTCTATTAAAGATATAGTAATAGAGAACTTAAACAATAATAATTTAAAAACTCCTCTATTTTAATTGTAATACTTTATCTCAAATTTTTGGACTGTACATTGTAGATGGGAAATGCTTGGCATGTACCTACCGTGCAAAGTTCATTGAAGTATCGGTGGGCATCAATCACAATGTCGACGAGCTCCTTGTTGGAATACTCAACCAGATCCGTTTAAAGGTGGTCCAAAGTAACCAAGAGAATCGAAACAGCGGTGGCAGTGAGGGTAGTGCTCATTGGTACAAATCTAGAGGCGTTGTACGCGCCAGTATGAAAGCCAGACAGATGCTGACTTGGCTTTTCGGCAAAGAAGATAGCAAATTTAAGAATTGCGAGAACCTCCACGTACTTTAAGTCACTGCGAAAAAGATTGCAATCGAGCTGCTCGACTACTGTTTTATTAGTCACGTAAGTATGGCATGATTTGAGAAACTTCTTTCTCGACAGGAACTTTATTAGAATTCCAGAATTGAAGGAATTTCCGTTGGGAAAGGATTGAAAATGTAGTGAATGTGCTGAATGGATGCATCTTCGAGTCAACAATATGTATGTACCTTAATGTTTAGAATTGAACGTCAAGTCGCTACTGATAATGTTTGTGAGAATATTTTGTAATCCTAGAACGAGCGAGTTGGTCCGTGGACCAATGGATACTATTAGCATCGGGTTAACAAAGTGCCAATTAGTGAAAATTGATGCGCACTGAGTTTAGGGAGAAAATCTCTCGATTCCATACTTGTTTAACTAGAATTACCTTCTGAGAAATGTGAGTAATTAATCCTTTTAGTCCCAGGTGTGACTGAGCGCTGCTTCTCTAAAATAATTTTTACGACACAAACTTCGTCTTCCTTGATTTTTGAAAGATAAAGTATTATCTATTAAATTACATTCAAGTCTTTATTCAAGCATTGCTGGATATTTCGTGTTTATATGCAGTCTTATTTTGACAATAATTTGAGATTAATGAAATTAACATTCTGACAAATTTTGTTACATTTATCGTTGCTTATTTTGTACTGATCGTACATTTTTTGTCAATATTCTACTTGTTAAAGAGAAAATTTTAGTAAAATGGGCATTTATATATCGCACATTTCAATTTTATGTAATTACAAATGATGCTGAATCTAATGGCCCATAATAGCGCAATCAAAAGTTCAAATCAATTCGTGTGACGATAAGAAAAGAATTTAAACCGGACCATGGTGCGAATTAGTCGCCTTAAGTTTACGACTTTACTGTATGATAAGACCAATTATTAATCTTTTTATTTAGTACATGTATATACGAAACTTATATACATGATATAAGCGTATATTTGCGTAAGCATGTTCTATACAAATATACCCAACGTGTATGTACAACATCCCTTAATCCCTCCGTTGACAAGTGTCGATTTTACCACATAACGGCGTTACATAAACGTTATATAAACAGAATATACCGTTATTCTCGCGTCGCTAAATTCGCTTGTGTCATTAATTTCTCGCGTTCCAGTGGACTTTTCGCAGCCCGGTATTGTATATATAAAACCAACTTAATGCAATACGCTAATGTTACTTGACACAATGTTATAAATTGTATATAAAAGTCATGAGATTACTTTAATACCTAACAGGTGTTTATTACAGCTAGAAAAAATATAGTGTAAAGCTGCCTATATATGTTGCTAAAAATGTTTCCTACGCTTATATTGAGCGAATCTATATATGTCGCGCCCGTGCGTGCATAATTTTTATCTAAATTTCAAAGTAGATAATTACATCGATGCGTATTTTAATTCCAGATACGTTAAAAGTTATTATACGACCGCGCATCAAGTAGCTTTTAATTAGCGCTTTGAGGTCTGACTCCGTGTTAATCGGATATTCTATTAATTATTTTACAATCTGTTTTATACGATTTTATGTGTGATACCGATATTGATATAGTACATAGTTCATGCGGCATTTTGTGTGCAATATTCTGCCGTAATGGAAATGAAATCTATCATGTTGCGTGTTTTCTTCGTGAGCGTCGCGAGAGAAATGGGTATAGCGATGGTATATATACGAAATTATAGTCTTCTGAAGAGAGATATTCTTTTCGAATCTTTAAGAAGAGTGTCTATAAAAAGCTGTCTATTTTCTGCGATCTCTATGCCTGTATCCGAATTATACGAATGTTGCGTAAAATCTGAGTGCGTAATACTGTACATCTACATGATGGGAACAATGCGCGAATGACGTGCAACTTTGCCCTTCTCGTGTGAATATTTCATTGTCTCTAGACTATGTATACGAGAAATTAACGTTTCGGATTACAGTAGTAAATTATGGACTTCCTTTCTCTCGTTGCATGAACATATTTTGAAAAGTATTTATGACTTTTAATGATCCAAATAAAACTAAAGAAGTTTCTTTCTTCGTTATCGTTGTTACCATTGTCATGCAATTAATTCGATCGTAGCGTCAAATGAGAATTGTGACGGACACGATATGTAAACTTTGAGTTTAAGGATTTATCCCGAAATGTTTTTCAGCCGAAAAACTGAAGATTTTTACCAAGTGCCTTTGCGTATTTTTGTAATTTAAACTAACTCAGTGTAAGCCCCATGAGTATCGCACTGTATAATCTATTATTATATATATATAT
>NW_017259459.1:2118236-2122663 GCF_001594045.1 Atta colombica
ATTACTGATATATTTATTTGTTATTAATTCATCATGTTTCCTGAGATCGCTGCGTTGTGTAATCTCGATGGCGTAACTTTTCTTCCCAAAAATATATGTGATTTAATTAAATATAAATATCAAGTATCTGAAAACTAATCAAAATGCCAAAGTGATAAGATACTTCCATCTAAAGACACATTGAAAGTTACGTCATCGATGAATCTTCTTATTCATTTGTGCCATTAGCATTTCCTTAAAACTATAAATGTAAGTTATTAAAGTGTCATTGTGTCTGCTCGCTGTAATACGTGACGTGACAATACTGCCAGTCCTTTTGGTTAATAAAATGCTGAGAAAAACTTCTGCTTTAATCCTACATTATCATATAAGCAATTTTTTGTTTGTTTGATTGTATAAGTTTTCACATGATACATGAACATATCATATTCTTTACATATTCAATAATATACTTGCGTTTGTGTGCTTCCTACAAATTAATTCAAATTTATATGTATATAATATAAATATAAAGTTTAGACTCTACACTAGTAGACTCTACTCTAGTACATAAAATATTAGATATTACTATTTAATAGTGTTTATTGTTACATAATATAAATTCCAAAATTTTGTTCAAAATATTATAACAAGAAATTTCTCAAAAAATTAAGTAAAAAAAAATTAATTAAATAAATTGATTAAGTTATGTAAATGTTTTAAGCAGTAGTTTTTGGAATATGAGATCGATTTGAAATATGCGATTAATACATTATGGCCATTTGTTCATGCATTATATGCAATTATATGCAATAATATTAATAAACGTGTATTTTAGCTCACAGGCGAAATGCCAGTAAAAAAGTCTGTAATTGGCATATTCATATCTCAATATCTCAAAAACTACTGCTTGAGATAACAATTTTCAAATAATTCTTTTACTTATTTTTTTCGAGAACTTTCTCCCTCTTGCTGTAATATTATATCATGTATAAATTTATTTATTATATGTACATATAAGTTTATCAATGTAAATTTTTTTTAAATTAAATTATTAAGTTATTCAATATTAATTAAAAAAAAATTAAAACAAATAATAGCTTTTTGTCTATTTTGAAAAAAAAAAAAACAAAAGTACATCTGTTTGTGAATCTGTAATATAATCCGTTTTTCCAATGCTAAATTTTGTTATAAACGATAAAAAGCTGCCAATCTTTAAATTCAATAATATGCAGTTGCTTTTATTGCTCCAATAATTGTTATTAATACTACTTCCTTAACACGTGTAGGAATTACCGCGCATCATCGCTTATCGATCGCATGCCTGGCATGCGTTTTTTTTTTTCGGATTGTATTTGCTTCTTTTCCAAGCCAATATCTATCGTAAATCATTAGTATGTAGATACTTAGTTAACAGATACTTGTTCCAGACGCATGCGCTTTGTGCATCGATTATTTTGCTTGGTGCCAGATATTGCAAACCTCTGACCATGGCAGATTGCCATGCAACCAAGGAAAACAAGTACTCAGTTCTTGTAACCTCGATTGCACGTGTACTTGACAGTATCGGTACACAGGATGCTACCTGAACCTCTTGGGCTTTAAAGAATTAGCGATGAAGAACGTAAAATATATCAGATCAACTGTTGATTTTTGCGCATATACTACAGTTTTATATACATATTAATGTAAATAAAAAAATGAAATTGAATCTTATTGTCATTGTTGATAGCTTACACCAGGTAGTTATATACATTTATATACAAGATAAAATAATACACACATAATACACACAGAATAGTTGCACGTGCCTACGAGCTTTCTTTATGATCGTTAAATGCGAATTTTTCATTTATTTATAATAAGCTAATGCATGAAAACACATTGTCTCTAATTGCGATATATTTAATTTTGCTAATTGATATAATGAATAGTTGACAATTGGATTCTGAAGAAATTAAGCTCGGATATTGAAACTGTTTCAGCGTTAATTAGTGCAATTATTAATTGTTATGCTTCTTTAATTATGGTGTAATTAAGTAATATTTTACCATATTATCAATTATGTTTCTGCATTTATGGATTAAGTATATCATACTTTCTATGATGTTATTTGTATTAAAATTGAAATATTGACACAATGAGACCTATATGTGTATTGACAGATATTTTATAATTTTATTTAAATTGAATATAACAAATAAAAAAAGATATTAGATTTTTTGGAAGTCTTTACCAATGTTGAGAAGACATATTATTGCGATACAACCATGGCATCTGGAAAATCAACCATGGCATCGGCAAAGCCAACTACATGCAAAGAAGCTATACGGCGATGGGAGGAAGAGAATCAACAAAATGCAGCTGCGGCAACAGAAGTAATCTTGAGCTTTCAATGGCCGCCGATAGAAAAGATGGACAACGCCCTGGCAACTTTGATAAATTGTGAAAAACTCTCCCTATCAACAAATATGATTGAAAAGATTGCAGGTAAAGTTCGTAAAATTTAATGTATTACGAAATTGCGAAAAAATTCTAAGTTGCGTAAAAATTCTGTATGATGACTTATGGAATGTTATACGAAATTACACGACACGACACGCGACAATTTCTTTATTAAAATAAAAAAATAAAATAAAAAATAATTATCTTTGCTTTTAATAAGTAATTATATAATATTAATTAATTCTAAAACGTAATCTCTTTTACAAATTTTGAAAGTATAAGGATACATATTCTTATAAAGATAAAGAATTTTTGAAGCTATTTTTCCTTATATGTGTGTGAGATAAAATTAAAAATTAAAATATAAGTCAAATGTAAAGAAAGAAATAACTGAAGCTTCTAGTAGACGAAATTGAGACAGCAAAAAATTAAAAGAGACATTTACGTTTAGAACATTAATATCTATATTCGACTTACGTTTCGATTTTTATTTTTGCTAAGGGTTTTTTTTATCTTGAATAGATCAGCAGTCATTCATGATTTGATCGATTTATGCAAATCATGATACATTTTAGATGTTGCATCAGAAATGATGCATATTCGTGACATCATCGGCGATGCATAATGCATGCATATTCAAGCGTGACTGTTAGTAACGCGACACATCACGATGTAAATATGATTACGATTAATTTCATGTCATTACGAATAGAACATTCGTGCAAGAACACGCATTAATGTTTTCAATTATAGTTATTAATTTATTCATGATAAGAATCAGTTATTCATTATATGTTGTGTAATTTCGTAATTTCGTAATTTCAATTATTCCATTCGTATATAAATTTCAAATTTTGTCGTAGCATATTAAATTTACCTAATGTTTTTTGATACATAATATGCTTTTATTATATAATTTTTATTAATAATTGCTATGATACAACATGCACAATGTTTGTTAATAATAAATTGTAGTAATTTTGATAATAAATTGTAGTAATTTTAACAGTAGCAAAATTATGTGATAGGAAAATATTGTATAGTGTGCAAAAAATTAATTTTAAAAAATTGTTTTTTGTAGGCATTGGAACTCTGAAAAATTTGAAGATTTTGTCATTAGGTCGTAATTTAATTAAAGGATTCGCTGGTCTTGAACCTTTAGGCGACACTCTCGAAGAACTTTGGATTTCCTATAATTGCATTGAGAAGATGAAAGGTATCCAGGCAATGAGAAATCTTCATGTACTTTACATATCTAATAATTTGGTGCGAGAATGGAACGAATTTGCAAGGCTACAAGAACTTGTAAATCTTCGAGATCTAGTTTTTGTTGGTAATCCGTTGTATGAAAGTCTCGAGGTATCTATCACATCAATGTATTTGTTAATAAATATTATAAGACATAATATTTTTATAATTTTTGTGTCTTTTTATAAAAAAGAAAATCTATACTTTAAAATATTTTAAATATTATGCACTCAAAAAGAAGGTACTTACAAATAACAAAATAATAAAATAAATATAAACAATTAGACATATTTTATGTTATAATAAGTATAAATACATTGAAATATTATTAAAGATATTATTAAAGATTTTCTATAAATGCGAAATTAAAAAATATTTTATTTTTTCATTTCTATATATATAATCATATTTTGCAGGTAGAGCAATGGAGACTTGAAGTTGCACGACGTTTGTCAAGTTTGGAGAAACTCGATGGTGAACCTATAATACGTACAGAAGAAAATCCAATTCAACTCGTCAAAACTGAAAGTCCGTCGCACGATTTACTTCAAGAACCTGTCTAATATTTGAAATAGTTTATTTTCTTACATATTTATTTTGATATATATTTTTATAATAAAATTTATAAAATTTAATTGTTTAGTAAATCTAACTTATTTCTGGGAAATAAAGATAAATTAAATAATTAAATTAAATAAAGATAAATAAAGATCTCTTTAATCAAACAGATATTTTCAAATTAGATTAATACTAAC
>NW_017259459.1:2122763-2134790 GCF_001594045.1 Atta colombica
ATGAAATTTAACTATACGAGTAACAAGTACAAGTAAGACATATAAATGATATTAACTGTAGGATAAGATATCTTTAAAGCAGTTTTTGACTGTTAAATTTAATTGTAAGTACTATTTATTTATACCATTGAACTTTCTTAATTAAAAATATGGACATAAATTTGTTGTCAACTAAAGAAAATTATTAATTACTCAAACAAACATTTATATTAATTTATTTGTCTCACGATACAAGATAGATCTTACATTCCTTTTAGGTGATTGAAAAAAGTTGGAAAAGCAAATAGTACAGTTTAATTGGACTTAATGCATAAAATATATTGAGAATCAAACAAATGAATCTCGTTCTTCGTAATTGTTTTCCTTTTTCCCGATTCCTTTTATTATATAAGGTGTGCAAAATATTAATGTGTGTTACGCGGAATGTTGTATAATTATCTTCTTTTTGTATAATTACATAACAAAGTGATACGTGCATTAGAAAAATTTACATATGTGCGTTTGACAATGAATTCTTTCTCTTTTGTCGCCATCCTTTCTTACGTTCTCATTTCTTGCACGTTTCAATTTGTTTGCATCCCAATTTCTTTCAATAATTATATAACGACGAATATAAAACGAAATGCGACTACTTTCATATTGACATATTATCTGCTCGTATTTTAAATTAGTTATGTAAATTATTAGAACAAAAACAAATATTATTAAATTTTTTTTATATATATTTGATAACGTGAGTATACTATCCTTATTACAATCTGCTATTTTGCTTTTCAAAAAATTAAAAGACTGGAGCAAGTTAAAAAAGATTGCATTTTGAAAAATTAATACAAATTTTGTTTTCAATTTCATGTTCAATTTTTTATTCGATTATGAGTGTTTTAATATATGCTTTAAATGTTAATCATGAAGAATTCATCAATGTTGCAAATTAGAAAAGAACTACATAGAATCACATGTTCTGTACTAGCAAAATAAATTCAATTAAAAAATCTAGTACTGAGAACGATGCACACAGAGGACGCTTTTCAAGCGAAACATACATTCAATTTAATAATAGTTATGTTTGAAAGTGAAATTTGTATCTCTGATACATTCTTAAATTTTGTTCTTTCTTCCGATGCTGAAGGAATCACAGAGTAAAACATTTTGACAGAAGCGTCTCTGTTTTTTTCGCGTAAGCGGAACAGCGAGAAAAGCTGTTGATAATTTAGTTATTAGAAAGATTAGATGCTGAAAAGATAGAAAGAGATTTTAGCCAATGAAGAGTAAGAAAAATATCATATATCAACCTTTACGGCTTGATTCGCATCGTCGAAGCGACGCTGAAGCGGCGCGGCTGCTCTTCGGGGAGGAAAACAATCTTATTCGGATTATTAGAAATGTATTAGAATAATTTGATCTTAATTTAGTTAAAAAAATTTGTAGTTGAAAAGAATTTTAAAAAAGTATTAATTAATACTCGACGTACTTTTGGTGCTATACATTCATTTTGATAATATACACATATTTTATTTCCGTTCAACTATTATTAATGTAATTTCATTATCTATATAAGTTAATCATTAATATATATTATTATTCGTTGTGCTTTGCCTTGTCCGCAGAGAAGAGAAATTTGTATAACTTAAGCATTTTGTATAATTTTTAAGAAATAGTAATTTTAGAGGTATAATAAAAAAAACTTGCATTTTCCTCCCAATTTTGTCGTGAATCAATTCTGCGCAATCGAGGCGGAAGTTTCCATGAACAGCTTCGATGACTTCCTTTCTTATGGAAGCTGTGAAAATAATTCGATTTAAAGAAAGTCATCATGTGTCATATATATTATTTATATTCTTATGGAAATCCCGATACCTATCTATCCACAGTTGATACTCGACAGACGAAAACCAGATCACGCGACCGCGAGAAAGTCTCGTTTTTTTTTACTTTATTCAAAAACATGAACACTCGTGTTTTTCTTAGAAAAAATCCTTAAACTCTCGGAAGCGCGCGCGAGATATTTAAATATCTGAGCCTCCCTGTATAAAAAATGTAGAATAAAGAACTTTACGGTCGCTCCGGTGTCGCTTCGAGCTTGACAAGACGGCATTTAAACATTTATCCTTAGCTACGACGTGTTTTACTGTTTCCTGCATGTGCTGCGTTGTTTCTGCTCTACACATCTCTTCTTCGACACAAAAATAGTTCTGTTATATTTCTCTCGAGCCTCTTTCATCGCGCCTTCCCTTTTTTTCTCTTTTTTTTTGACCAACACCGATTATATTCAACACGATTTACACTGAAATAGATCTGACGAATCTTTGGAATGAAGGCTGGTAGAAAGATAGGCAGAAAGGTAGAGTGCGTGAAAGAGAGAGAAAGAGAAAGTGAGAATCGACGACATATCGCAGGGATGGACTTTCTCCTCTTCCTTTTTCTTCTCGATTTTCTTCATTGACTCTTAAGATTAGTGTACAAGTCTTGATAGCAATTGCAATGCAATCACTATGGTTTTCTTCTTCTCTTTCTTCAGCGCTTAAAGCACTTACGTCGTGGCAAATCGTTGTTTCTGCTTTTTCACAAAGTCAAGGGCCATTTTGTCACCGATTCGAGTTTCCAGTATTTGAAGGATTGGATGATCTAGAACAAAAGGCACATATTTAATTTGCAAGCAAAATGAGCATCAAGAAGTAGAAACATAAGATAAAGATTACTTATATAAAGATGAAATTTATAATATTATAGTATTAAATACATATTATTTAATTCTTTATGTAAAAAATACTTTTAAATAGAATATCTTAAAACAAGATAAAAATTTGTGATTTATAATATTCCTTATTTATATAATTTTCCTTATATAATATAAATTCATGTACCATGGTAATCTCATAACTACAAATATTTCAAGACAGTTTAGAGGTTCCTGGATTTATAAACTTAATGAGTTTATTTTGAAATCTTAAATAGATTTTAGAAATTTAAATTAAGAAGATTTTGTAAATTCTATTATTTATGAAGTTTGATTAATTCACTCACGTCGATTTTTTTGATGCATAAGCGGTAATTCCTGATGCTTGAGGCCGTGGAAATTGTCTATGCTGGTGTTTGTGTCGGCGACGCCAGGAATGGTACTGAGTCCTAGAAAAGCTTCGCCTGCGAAATCATTTGCCGTGAGAACGTCATGATCCATTACCGTAAAAAGGACCATCGCATTGGGGTCACGACATTGCTCCACACTCACCGAACTGGAAGAAAGTAAACGCGTATACATTTATTCAAAGTAAAATTGTTTTTCCGATTATTTAACATTTAAATCCAAATAATATCTTATAATATAAATCTGGCAGAAATATATCACAAGATATCATTACATGATATAAAGTAAATATTAAATTAAGTAACAAATTTCTTGAATTTCATTTTTGATGTGTGAATATTATTTTGTTTTATAGAATTAAAGAGCATGACATACAATAAACTTACAATTCAAAACATTCATCAAACATGGGATTTAGAGTTTTCTTTTTGACGTTAGTCTGCTGCTCGGCGCAATGTTCGAACATTCGTCGCGGTAATAATTCGATTATCACGAAAGGATCACTGAATCCATTTGGATCTAATGGTATGACATCTCTGGCATTTATCACCTCGAGGCAAAGAGAATCATGATTTAAATAAGCTCGTATCGTCAGAACTCCATATTCATAACTGGTTGTGCTAAGTTGGTCCTAAAAATTAATGTATAAATATATATAATATTATATATTATGTATAATATTATAATTAATTATATATTATATTAGTACTATATTATAATATTATAATTAATTATATTTACAAAGACACATTCAGTAATTAAATGTTGTACTAAACATTATAAATTTTACTACAATACAAAATATTTTTGTACAATATTTTTTGCTATGCAACAAACTTATATGATAAAAAAATAAAAAAAATATTTAAAAAAATGTTTTTTAAGAATAAGAATATTTTTAATATTTGTACAAGATATTATTATTTGTTTAATAGGACAATTTAAAATGAAAAATAACAATAATATTTACAAAATAAAAATAATAATTTGGATGTCGCATATTACATACCAGAAGACGTTGTTGATAATAACGATCAATCAAGAAAGTTGTGTCCATTTTATGATACTGGAGACGTTCTTCTGCGTTCATGAAACTCTGACGACGTAATACTTCTAGAGGCAAGCCTTTATCGTCAGCGTTGAAAAATCTCACTAATAAATCAAGTGCTTCGTGTAATCTCTCATAAAACATCACTGGTTTATCCTGCAAGTAATAATTTTGTTATTCTGTTGTGTAATTTAAATTATTTATAAATATATAAATTTACATGTGTTATATTCATACAATTATGACAAGGGAACAATTACCTCGGCATTTCCATCCATTTGACTGCCTAATTCACTAAGGACTACCTCCCAAATGTCTTGCAGAACGCGATTGAAATTTGCGACTAGCAGAGCCGAGTTAAGTGTTACCAGATGAACATCTAGATATTCCACGAGAGGTGCAATCGCTTCTGTAGTCGGCAAACTGTCAGGAGACCAAGCCAAGTGAAACATCGCCTTTTTCAAAGGTGGTCTCATCTATATAAAACAGATAGAAAAAAACAAACAAATGTAGCTATTTTTGAACTTTTCATTAAGATAAACTCATTTTTGCCACGTTTAATACACTACAATATGACTAATTCGACTAGGATAAAAATTGTATGTATAGTTAGCAGTTTTTTTAGTATGCGTTTGTTAATATAATCTCCGATAATTACAACGATATTATCACGATATTATCACATGTAATTATGTTTGAAAACTAATAAAAGCGCCAATGGTGTTTTAAAACTGGGATGTAAATTACTCTGCAATGACTTGGTGACCTTTTAAAAAGAGCAGCGAGATATTCATCTAGAGATTATGATAATGAAGAAATTATGCATAGAATATATATTACGTGATTGTAATTTATAAAACGAGGAAGATTAAGTTGTATTAGTTAAGAAATCCAATTTAAAACTTAAGCAAACAATTTTGATTTCTTTTTTTTTTTATATCAACATTTAATCTCAAAATACCTTTGCTCCAATTCTTGAAACTATTTGATTTATAAAGAGTAACATTTGCCCAGGAGTTTGCTCCAGTGGTGTTATCATAGTGTTTCGCCACTGCATTCGAACAGGTTCGCCTGCTTGATTCTCCAAAGCAGTTAGAATCTGTTCCACGCGAAGTTCCTCGCCCAGATCCAATAACCATCTTCTCACATACTCAAGACCATTAATAGCAACGCACATCTGAAAATAGCATAAATTATTAATTAATTGTCGAGCAGTCAAATTAATAATTATCACATTGCCCTTCTGCATATTTCATTCGCGCGATGCAAAAGGGTTTTTGTACCGTTCTATAAATTTTGTAGTACTTTCAAAGATGGAAGGAAATTATTTAAATTCTATGATAAATTTAAAGTTTATAAATTTAATAATATATATCATGTATTTCTTAAAATGTGTATCTATATTAATGAAATGTACATATATAATTATTCTAAACTTTTTGGATATATGATATGACATTTTAAAATATCATATGTTTTAATTAAATGTTTATTTAATAGTAATAGCTTTGATTACTTCCTTGTTTATAATATTCTCACACATATAACTTATTACGCATTGAGATATTATACATTGAGATATTTATAATGTCAAACGCTGAAAACTTACCTTTTTTTACATACGTACAATTGCTTCATATGTATAAAAATTAGTCATATTTTGATCCATATTTATATATTAGACCCTGATACGCTTTTTACATTAATTATTGCGTTAATAGAATTTGCGCTGCATATCGCGTCATGCTCCGCTTGTCGTGCAAAGTTGTAATCGCATCTCATATTCTCATAGTTTAGTGAAACTACTTTGCGAAGCAGGAAGTGTACTACTGTTTGTATACTAAAGCGAAGCAATCTCTACCTGAGCGATTACCTCATCTGTGGTCTTATATGGTGTATGCTCTTCATAATATCCGCTATCCGCCAGTTTCTGATGTGTTATCTCTGCATAGTAAGCCGCGGAGCTGCATATTGCCTATAGCAAATAGTGTTGACATCACAATATTATTGCGATGGCATTAGTGTATTTTAAGAAAATAATTATAGGCTGTATTTTTTAATTATTACATTTTCATATTAAAAGCACCGTTGAATGTGAAAATTATTGATTAACACAAATATATTTCTACAATAAGAAATTATTGTGAATAAAAATTTCAATGTTTTAAATCATGGATGTGGAATCACAAATTCTACATCGATGATTTAAATTTAAAGCATTGAAAATTTAATCTATAATAATTTCTTATTAGAGATATAAGCGATTTTAAATATTAAAATTGTTAAAAAAATAATTATGATATATACTTACATCGATGACTTTCAACACGAAGTTATAAGATCCAACTAGATCCGGCCACGCTAGTTTCTTCCAGAATTCTTTAATCTGTGATCAGAAAAAATATATAATTATTGACAGTTTTTTTATAACAAAATTGTGACTATTGCAGTATCGAGATGGGCATATAAATCAGAAAAATAAAAAAATTTGAGTACTTGATAAAAACACGCAGTGGCATCGATTGCCGATGTGCAGTGTTTGACGAAATATTCCCCGGTGCAGATTCGATCGAGTTCCGCAGCTCTTCGTACTCTTTGAATTGCCTTGAGTTTCGCCAGATCTAGCCATTTGTCGATTGCTGGTCTAAACCACTCGTAATATTTGCAGATCGCCAAAGTTTTATGGTCCGATTGTGGTAAATTCTCTTTCATACTAAAACAAATTTTGTGTTCAATCACAATATGATATATTTATCCATTCTCCTTAATGTAAAATAAATATGAAATAAATATGAAAAGTAATCTTTCAGTTATATAAAAATATATAAATTAAAAGATACTATTATATACTATATCTGTACACATATATATTTAATTTTAATACTTTTGTGATATAATACTAAATACTATGTTCAAAATAATTCAGTCTATATTTGTGTTAATGTTAAAAAAGTAAGACAACTATAAACCATAAAAATTATTTTTTAGTACTCATATTTTAAATATCTATTTTAAAAGATGATTTTATTGATATAAAAATTACTAAGCATAATAGACATTTACTTTACAAAATCTTGAAGAGCCAAGTAAAGTTCGAATATCGGTGTTCCTATCTCAGCACCGGGTGGTAAAACATACTCTTCATCTCGGTTTTGACCATGTAACTGCAAACAGGCGGTGGTGACCCTTGCGCCAAGCTCGTTATGCATCTATGAAAGTGATTGTTTTAATTACGCGCGATCTATTCGATCGTATAGCCACAAACGCGCAAGCACAGTGATAATGTTACTTTTAATTACTTCGTTTAAACTATTATATTGTACAATGCTATTGCTTTTTGAAGCTTAATATCTTTGAAGCATTGTGTCAAAATTCGCCAAAATTTTTAAAATCTCAATTAACTAATTAAGCTATTATAAACTTTTTTCACTAAGAAAGTGGGATAAAGCCCTCAACGAGAAAGTTTGGTACATGCTTTTTTTGAAATGTATGTGTACATTAATTGTTCGCAAAGTAATTCATATACGATCCAACATTTTGTATAAATGTTAGTTACAAAGCAATACATTATAGAATACAGTACTTTTACTTTTTACTCGAAATATTTTGTTGTAAATTTATTTTTGTATTTTCATACATGTATAATTATATTTAACAAGCAATGGATTGTAATTTTTATCTACAAATTATATCTATATTTTAATGATATTTGATATTACATTCTCTTTATATTTTTTAAATATTATATATATTTGAATAATTCACAAAAATGAGAAGTTATGATGTCTATTAATAGATCGTATAATAACCTTTTTTTTTGTCAAAAAATATTTAACATGTAATCCATATAAAATGCGTCTAAAATTGAATTTTGTTGAGGTCGATTTTACGCGCTACTACGTATCGTATACTTCATACGACGCAACAATTTGTTAGATTATATATGCATCGTTTAAACGTCGCAAGCCCTAGTGAATTTGCATACCCGGCGAAATTTGTATGTAAAGCTATTAAAATTCAATTTCGCGTGTTTGTAGCAAATTATCGTGTTGCACGCTGACGTGCGATCCCCTGTGACTTTGCTTAAAAGAGATCTCGATTCTCGAGAGAGAATCAAGATCATGCCGGACGTCAGTTTTTTCGGTGGTGATGTAGTTAACAGAGATATAAAGGGAGTTGTGCTTGTACAACACAGCAGATGGTCATTACAAAACTTTTCAAGCATCTTTATGTAAACTGTTTAGAGAACTCGCTTAAAATATACATACATATATATGCATTATGTTCTGGAAGTTTTAAGTACTTCCTCTAGCCCTACGATTTATTTGTACAGAATTTACTCGGAAATAAATGTACATACAAGCGGAAAAGAATGACCTTATTAAAAATTTGTAAAAGTTTACAATTAATTAAATTTGTTTTAATCTAACGTAATTGAATTAATTCTTTTACAACATGAAAAAATGTGGTCAGCTCGATAACAAATTGGGAGCTTTCTGTTCGAAATTTTTCGCGATAGATCTGAACAACTGAACAAATTCAACACTTTTTGAAATTACACTAGTAGTTGTAAAATTTTTACTGAAGTTTTGTGGCATCTACGGAAGAAATTTAATCAGAACTCGCGAGGTGTCGGATGTCGAACTCGAGGATGCGCGAGAGCATTCCTGAAAGTGTAAAAAATGTAAATTACGCGTCTTTTGTTATTTTTGTTTGTTCCGCAAAAAATAAATTCTTTTAAGAAGAATTTCCAAGTAACAATTATAATTCTATAATTCATAGAAAGTAGAAAATAACAACTATACGAAATAACAAATTTTTAACTTAAATTTAAAATTGTCCATACAAATATTAAAATTCGTTTTATCTCTTTACGTTTTTTCTATTTAAACAACTTTTTATAACAAATAATTTAAAAATTAAATTATCTCATTAAATTATCAAAATATAGCAAAATAATTTCTACATTTGATTATTTTAATTATATTAAATATTCTATTAAATATTCTAATATTTGACATATCTATATAACTATATTGCTAAGTACGAGTAGTAATAATAATATTAATAACGTGAAACAATTTTAAATAACGTTGACGTGTGAATCATACCAACTGTGAACCAAGGCATTTTGCTTGTATATTTATCAAATAACATATTTCATGATTAAAAAACAAAAATTTATCAATGTAGCAGCATATAATTATGTATCCATGTATGATATGAAAAATTATTTTGTAATTATGTTTCTTTTTAAAGTTAAAATATTAATTATATTTATTAATTATATTTATTTGAACGGAAAGTTCTGCATGGATTATCGATAATCCGGTATGAAATGTGTGTTAATATAATCAGTATTAAAAATGTAATTATTTTTTAAACAAAAAGTATTTAATCTTAAAAAGTACATTATTTCCAGTGACGTATTTTTGTAATTTATTTTAATTCATTTATTTTTTGCTGAACGTGAGCAAATACAGATGTATTTCTCGAGGAGTGTATATTAAATAAAATATATAAAAATATAGGATTAAAATATAGGAATCAATTGATATGATAACAAGTCTAATATAAAAAATTGAGGTATACAAATATTTGAACACGCATCACTATAAAGAATAGTATAATATTAAAAAGTCTTTAATTCTAATAGCCTTATCTTATTGTAAAAATTAAAAAATTTTGCGTTTGAATATTTTAAACTTTGTGAATGTCAAAATAATTTATATATAAATTTAAGCGAATTTCGAAAAACTATTAGAGTTGTAAAAAGTAATAATCGCGCATAAACGTGCTTTCTAAAATGGTACATTGTACATCGATTTCAATTATTTTTGTAACTTTTTGTAACAGTTATATGTAACGAAAAATACACCTGTACCGCGACTAAAAATAAGGACACAGGGATAAATGAGTGGTGTATCATTTGCTAAATTGGCGAGCGCATGCAATCAGTACGCGTCAAATGCAGCTGTGTTTCGCTAACGATTCGGATGGGCGCATGCAATATCCGATAGATTTATTCACGAGGACTAGGCTATGTGAAGGTGTTGTGAAGAATATGCATTAATGATGGGAAATAAAGATTTAACAAATGCCAAATAGTACAGTATAGTCGTTATAATTTTTTTTTTGATATCAAGAGAGCTTATAAAACAAATTAACTTCATAAAAAAAAAAGGTAAAAAATTCAATTTCTAAAATTCTATATTGCCGATGATAAGGTAATACTAATGCGCATTTTTTTCATCGGTATGTTAAAATTGATGAAACAGATTTTTATGAAGTAATATTAAAAAATTAATATATTTTTATTATTTAATAGTACATATAGTAATAATTGGAGTTGTTCTAGTTGGCACACTATTGCCTGCTTCGTGCATTTTGCGAGTATTTTTTTTGTATTTATGTGTGTAGAAGTTGAAAGTGTGTGCTCTCCTCGTGTTAAAAAATCATATGGAACTTTAAATATACTAGTCGTTTAGATTGCTAATCAAAATATAGATTAATTTCCTCGAAACTAACGTATATATAATAGTATATACATACGATAAAATATATTCAGTAATTACTAAGTTTATTAACAACGTCTATTTCTTTAACTGCATACTCATACAATCTTGCTTACATTTATTATTTATTTTGCACAGAATGCGCATATTACAGCATATTAAGCATTACATACAATATAACTATACTATACGTAATTATTAATTTTCATAATATTTCTTGTCATTAATTATTAATCATTAATTATTAATGTAATAATTAATTTACACATTTTTAATGGGTATGCAGATAAAAATGCGACGATTTCACAGTTTTACACTATGCAAGAAATTCGAAGTAACAGAAAGAAAGAAAGAGTAAGAGAACAAGAGAGAGAATTATAGACAAGGATAAAAAAGAGTTAGAAGAGAAAGAGAAAGAAAGTTTAATATTTTGTGGTGGCGATGAAAAAAGTACCTCGGAAGTGTTCTCCATGTGTTTCGCCACGTGTTCCGCCAGCTATGGACAAATATTTCGTGTACAGTAAAATCGCGCTGACCTGATGGACATTTATAATTCGTCGTCACGCTTTTTCCCAACCTGGCCCCTTCAGGTCACTGCGACTTGTTTATTTACAGCGTGTCCGATGCAACCTTACCATAATTATGATTATTTTACAACTTATTTTTATTTATCTTTAATCGTGCTTGTTATTTACAATATAACATATTTTAAATACTATCCATATCACCATAAAATAATATCACCGTAAATTTGGGACACTCTATATATAAACAGTAATATGTATTGTCATTTCAATGCAAGGACGTCGACCGAATATTTTTCTAAGTAACTTGAAATTTTGTCGAATTAGATACAGTTTAAGAAATTCAATTGAATTTCTCTTTGATACATTCTAATTAGTGTGATTTTGTTCTTAAATTTAAGTATTGCTTGGAAAAAAATAATCGAAGTAATCTTTTTTCCTCATGAGATTATTTTACTCTCATAGACACGATCGACGTCTCGAATAAAGCGTTTAAGCCAAACATAGCACACCCAGCTTGACGACACAGTGAATAAAAAATAATGATGTGTTATGTGACAGTGTATCTTTGACGCAATTGTTGCAAAATCACAAGTAAAAAAATCTATTTATATAAATAAATATCTTTTATGATTTGTTCACGAGAAACATTTCTGTCACTTGCATTCTTACCAGTTTTTCTAATTGTTTGTAAACTGCTGAGAAATATGGCACACCATTCGTGCTAAAACATAAGATTAATATATCAATGATTAGATAATTTTCGTTATATTAAGATAATAATAATTTTTTAAGCTCTGCAATCTCTAAATTTGTGGAAAAACTTTTGTAATTACAAAATCTAATATATATATA
>NW_017259459.1:2134890-2135112 GCF_001594045.1 Atta colombica
TTTTTAAAGTAGATTTCAGAGATATTTACCTTTCAAAGAGACTGTTATAATATAAAAGCCCTTGTTCTAGATCGACTAATAATGCAGTCACTAAGTTCGTGAAATCTTGCAAAACTCTATCGATGTCCTGATCAGGTTCCTGATCATGGCACATTGTTTGTTGTCTAGTATCTTCGTACCTGAATTAAAATCAAAATTAAATAAAATTAAATAAAATTAAAT
>NW_017259459.1:2135228-2138125 GCF_001594045.1 Atta colombica
AAAATAAAATAATAAAATAAAAAATTTTATTTTATTTCAATATTTTTATTTATGCATTAATAATCTTATATACTAAAATAAAACTCGAAACTTATTATATATTATTTGGAAAGATATTGTTAGCTTATGACAAGGTATCTTTACCATTCAAGAGTTCCTTTTCTAAGAGCGGTAATGATCTCACCACGAATTTCCTTGTTAAAGGGGCAACAAGTTCGAAAAGCCTTCATATTTGAAAGAAGTCCCAGGCATCTGTAAAAATAATTGTTAACATATAATTTTATACATCAATTATTATTAAGCTTAATAAAAATTATTTTTTATCCAGCTTTATATCTAATATATCACAATTAACTTTTTAATGTTTGCAATTGTACGTCTTATTATAAAGATATATGGATTTACCTAAGCAAATAATCTAGCTTCGATATAGTCGGTCGGTATAGAGGTGGATACAGTACCCGGTGCTGTCTAACTTTTTTCAAAGACACTTCCAGGAAATCATTAAAGGAATCCGCCAGACACTGTTCTGCATCGCGCGACAAAGTTTCAGTATGCCATCGATTGTCAAGTTCCTAAGGTTGAGAAATAGTTTAAGTTTATAATTGTTATTTAATAGTTTCGTTAATGTAATATTTGTTGTACATAAGATGACAAGGTGCAAGTTGCTCTGGTGACTTAAGTTACCTGTAGAAGACGATGAAGCATTCGTGGATCGACGGCGGGTTGCCGGGAACTTGCCACCCACCTTATCAAGGCCTGCTGCAACTCGGTGACATCACCTTGCACCGCATGTTGATGTAAGATAGTTAGTGCGGTTTGCGGAAGTTCTCCAGTAAAGTCTTCCTGAAAATCGCGCAAGTTCATATGAAGACATAGCCTGATTAGTAATTTCTAGAAAGATAATAAATGTTTTAAAATATTTTATAATTTTTATGTGAACGAGTCAGAATTTAATTTAACATTGAAGAGAATATCGAAAAGAAATTTTAAAAATATTAGGAGAAAATGTATAGTCACAAACTTATCTATTTATCTAACTTTCTTACTCGTTTTAGAAATTTTTTATGGTGGTTGTTTGAAATTTTATGATAATACGTATAAAATACAACACACAATTTTGTATTATATTCTATAAGTCTGAAAATACATGATATACTTTATTACGAGAAATTTACGTCGCTATCGTATTCAATATATGATGTAAACATGTCTTGCGTATTAGATCTAATATGAGTTTTTGTTAGTCGGCTTTGTGTACATACTCCTTGTTTGTTCATTTCATGATTGAGGAAAATTGTGTACAATCTTTCCTGTTGTCTTAGCTCGCCCCAATTATCCTCCTCGGATGTTCCTCGATCCTCTCTCGTCGACAGCCATAATTTCAGTCTGATTCTACCTTGGATATTACTCCTTTGGGTTCGCGCCTCAAGTTTGTACCATTGATCTACTCCAGTACTCGGAATATCCTGGAAAACAATATATTATTAAATATATATATTATTTTAATATTTTAATTTTAACATGCTATTATCACAAAACATTAATTATAACTCATATAAGGTTTAAAATATATGTATACTCAGAACAAATTTTATAAAATTATTTAAAACGAATAAATGTCGGTGCTATTATGAAGATTTTTTCAAGATAATTAATCAGAAATCTAAAAATTTAATAATTTTCAGTCAGTTTCCAAATTAAAAATTTCTTCAAATTATTGAACACATATAATACAAAACACACACACACACACACACACACACACACACAGAGTATTAAGCTAGTTCGATAATAAATCAATGAAAAATAAATTGAATAATCACCACTAAACAGATGTTTACACAACCCAGGAAATCATCCTGACTTCCGGATCTAGCACTTTGAGCGATTTGCTTGAAAAATCGCCCGAGTCCTTTCACGCCTCGTACTTCATTAAGTTTGATTACCGCGTCGAACACCGAGGACTCGTCGTCGTGATCCCTGAAATTATTAGTGCAAGTCTCGCAAAGCTTAGTTTAATTTTGAAATTTTGAAAACTTCATGTTTTTACATAGAAATGTTTAATTATATCATCTCAAATAATTATTCTAAGCTTTGTATAATTCTTAAGATTATATAATAGTAATAACATAGTAGAAAATTATTACGCATGCAGTGCAAACTCACCATATGTCCAGATGGAGAATATCTGTATTGACGTCATCAATGTCGCTGAAACAGGAATCGGAGTATGGTTATGTATGAGTACACGGATTTGCACTAGTTAAACTTAATAAAGGATCGCCATTGCGAGAGCCAATTACGAGGGGGTCAGGCCCCAAAGTTTTCGCTTACAAACGGAACTTCTCGTTCCAACGCGGACTCAACGTATGCGGCTTCACGGAGGTAGCTCGTATAAACTTCGCGGGTAGAGCACCGCTCAAGGACTCACGGTGTTCCCGTCTGCTGCTGTGCTCCTTGCGCTTAAATGAAAGCCTGAAACTGATTTTGAATGAACAGTTTAGTACCGTCGTTACTAATGCTTCGATAATTTCTAACATCCAATATCCATTTAATGATTCCTGATTATTAAACCTTGTTGTTTAATTTTTTTAGCAAACTTACCTCTTCCGTCTTTAGGAACGGAAGAACTACATAATCAATAGTGAAAATAAAAAAATAAATAAAAATATTTAAATAAAATAAATAATAAAGTATAATCTTATCATAATCTAATATTTGCATCTTTAAAACTTAGATATAAATGCGGATTTGCTTTTTCAATTCTTTTGAAAATGGCTGCGTTCAGTAGAACAGAACAGTTTTATGATTATCTGCTAAAATAGGATCATTCTTCTCTCTCTCTCTCTCTCTCTCTCTCTCTCTCTCTCTCTCTCTCTCTCTCTCTCTCTCTC
>NW_017259459.1:2138225-2147846 GCF_001594045.1 Atta colombica
TCTCTCTCTCTCTCTCTCTCTCTAGATCTAAAAATATAATCCAATCAGGGCAAAGAAAATTGTTAACAGTTGCAAAATAAACGAGAAATAAAAAAATTAATAAAAATATTTACACAAAATAAATAATAAAATAAAACTTTTATAATCTAATATTTGCATCTTTAAAACTTACATCTTAAACGCGGATTTGCTTTTTTAATCCTTTTGAGAATGGCGGTGTTAAGTAGAACACAACAGTTTTACAATCATTTTATGACTGTCTATCTGCTATGATATCATTCCTTTTTCTCTAGATCTAAAAGTAATATAATCCAATCAAAGAAAACTTAATTTTAACAGTTGCAAAATAAACGTTCTGCTGAACGCAGCCAATAACTTCACATTTTTCATCTCTTTCAAATATTTCTTTTCTTATAGAATATATTTCAAGCTATATTTAAATTATTACATTTTATTTTATATTTGTCTTGTATTAGTTACAGAATACACGAATCCATTTTATTTGCAAATGTATATTGTAATACAATGATCTCGTAAGATAGATAGGAGTTTGACTAATTGGCAAATTATGTCGTTGCTGGGAATAGAGTCTTAAGTTTTCCTCACAAAGCTTCCAAATCTTCAATGCCAATATGCAGCATGACATCCGCTCTCGCAGAAGCCGGATGGAATTTCACGCGGTTAACGAAGAGCATACACGATGCACGACACTTCCGTAGACGTCGCGTGTCTCGTTGCAGCTAGTGATGCACTGTACGCTCTAAGCTCTCTTGTCGTTACATTAATCACTTTACTTACACCACCAGGTGGCGAATGGAACAATATATGAAGATACACAGCAAAATGGGCTTGTTCTCTCAATGCTCTTGCCCGTTCTCTATTCCAGAGAACGATTCGCTCACAGAACTTGCTGCATCCGGCGCGTCCATTGTACACGCGTCGTATTGTCGCAAATGTCGTCGGAGTTAGCGTGTAGTAAATGCACATATCATTGTGGATTCGTAACATTCTAGATTGGCACATGCTGATTTCTTAAGCCGTAATCTTCTATTATGCCAAAAATATAGTCACGTTGCAATACTTTCTAGTAGAAGATGGATAAAGAATTTAGAGTGTCGCGGGATATTATTAATTTGTGTGTTTTTTGTGTGTTTATAAAGTCGTAAGAAATTATAGAACAATATTTATCAATTTGTATTCATTTCATTCTTTCCAAAAGTAATACTAGTTAAATATTACTTTCTATGATATTAATTTTTTAAGTCATTTATCTTAAGTAGCACACTATCAATTTTTATCGTGCCGCTAATAACGGTAGATAAGATGCAATTTTTATGATGAACAATAAATGACATTTTCGCGAGAGAATACAATCACATCATTAATATCAATCATGTTATAATACCAATAATAGTTAATGTTTGTATACTGTCAGGGTAGAAGATATTTTAAAAGGATAAAGTTCAATTCTACGTCTACAATATGTTGACATATTTCCTATGAAATAAACAATAGAACTTCCATGAGTAGTAGTTTTATTTAGAATGATTAACACAATATCTGTCAGACTAGAAGATTACTAGACATCCTAAACTAGACGTGGTAAGATTTGCTCACATCATCTCGTATTTCTAATTATATAATAATTGAATAACTACAGAAATTATAATAATATTTTTACAAAACGTTTACGTATTTTCGTAATTTTATTATTTGATATGAAAATATAATCATTTCTTCCCCTCAACTTACCTGTGATGCTTTCGAAGCTTTTCATGATGAGAGTTCTCGATGTCGACGCCATCGGAAAGGGCGCGAATTGCTTGCCTCGGGGATGCTGGAGGTGTATGCGGCGAATGCGCCGTTAAATTCGTTTGTGGACTCAATGGTGCACCTGGGTTGCCGGGCTGTATTCCCAGCATACAGTAAGGATCGCTAAATCCTAAAGAACATGAGAATATACTCTTTAAAGTAAAAAGAGTATTGTGTATAGTCTGTATGTGATTTTTATTTTATCTATTATATTCCGATAATTTCTGATATTTTAGTCAGAAAATTTCTTGCAAGTGTATGGTAGAAATCTTTTTGCAGTAACAGTATCGAGCAAGAACAACATTTACTGCAACTAAAATTTTTTCAAGATTAAATATTTTCATATAACTAAGTTTTAACTAAGTGAAAATTTTGTTAAAGTTTTAATTTGCTCTTTAAGTTATTTATTGAATATGATTTTGTCATTTATTTGTAATCGGGAAGCTTAGTTTTATGGGATAGTTAGTACTTTTACTCGTTTGTAATTCAAAAGGTAATCGCAGCTCGGAATGAAATCGACAATGAATTGACTTACCATTGACGTCCTTTGCTTCAAGTCCATCAGCTTCGATCACCACCACGCTTAGCACAACAATAGGTGGCTGCAATAGTAAATAAGTTTTATTTTATTTAGTTTTTATTGCAATACAAAATAACGGTACTTTGATGACATATTTTGAACAGAAGAGAGAAAAGCTGAGATATCGTATTTGAGAAGAAAGTTAATAAACGGATATACCTTTTCTTCTGAGGCAATATTGAGATATCGTCGGTGCTGATCCTGTGGGACTCCGAAAGCTTCTTGGGCATATCGATAAAGATCTTCCTTGTAATGCGCGTATTGTCCTGTACTGGCGCCTACAGTGTTTGCAATTGTGTAAAGAACCTCTATGTACAATTGCTCCATCTAGAAAGTAATATTCAATTTTTTAATAATGTTCAGCATATAATAAGTTGTTTACGCATAATTGATATTTTTAGAAAAAGTATATTTAAATATTATATATTTAAAAAGTGTTTTTCAATCATTTTGCACAGAATACAAAATAAATATTATTAAAATAACCATGTTATATATATTTTATTTAAAAAATTGTTTTATTAAATACCTAACATTTATTATAATAAAGATTACAATCATATTATTACTACAGCAAAAGTTATTTTATTGCACAATTATAATCATTAAAAGCAATTTATTTTACGAAACTGTAACTCAAATAGTAATGTTAAATAATATTAACAATAATGCTATAAATTCTTCTCTTAAAATATATGGGAAATTCTATTGCAAGATGATTAAGTTAAAGATTTCCTTTGTCTAGTTAAACAATCGTGTTTCTCTGTTTCTTTTTGTAAGAATTTAAAGCAATACGATATTCATTATACGAAGAAAAGTACAAACTCGTTTTATAGAAGATAGAATATAAATTCAAGAGGTGTCGAGCTTAGCCGATATTATGTCATTTAATTCGAAAACGGAAAAACACATATATTATTAATTATTATTTCATTAAAATAATAAAAAATTATCGAGTTTAAGAAAATATTAATAAATGAATTTGTAGAAAAATTTGAAAATGTGTTCGTTAGTAAACATCATACTATTATATATAATCATTTCATATTTTTATTTTATATTAATATTATTGTATGAATTTATATTTAGAGAGAGAAGCAAAAGATAATTATAAATAATTCTGTAATGTTATTATAGCAGACTCTCCATTCCATGTCACTTTTCGATATTACAAAAAATATTCTTCTCTCTTTCTTATTAACAAAGCGATGACATCGGCTTTTTGCCAATTAATCTCTTACGAAACATCTATAACAACCTTTACGCTACGAAGATGATGGGGACAATGAATAAAGATTAAAAAGAGTCGGGAGCGGCAGGAATATTGTACCTAAGGAAATTGGAAGAGAAAAGTACGTTAAAATAATGAGCAGAGTTTGACATGAGAGTTTCGGTGAAAACTCGCGAACTTTCGTGAAAAAGCTATTTACTTAAAAGTGTTTTTCCGCTTGGGTATTTATTTTACGAGAGTCAAGAGTTTGCAAGACGACAGTGCGAAAAATTGTGCGATTGTCTAGGGACCCACAACGAGAAAATTACACATATTTTACCGAAAGAGATAGGAAATACATAAGTTTATGATGGTTATATCCGTATCTATTTATCACAAATCCGGAGACATATAAATGGAACTCTATAAATTCACAGGATCCGTACATTTATAAATATTATATAAACAATATTTAGAATTTATGTGTATTTTTTTGGAGCACGGCAAATATACGTGTTCGTATAATTTTTAAACAACATATTTGTCAACATTGAAAAAATTTCATATTAACATTACATTTAATATTACATTTCTACATATAAATATAAATTAATAATTATATTTCCCTCTGCAAATATATACGATTATATAATGTTGTTGCTAACGTATTTTCTATCAATTTTATTGAATAGATAGTTAGGCGATTTAGTAAGTAATAATGAAGAAATTACAGAGCGAATTGAATTTAAAAGCTTCGAGATTTGAAATCAGAACATCGACTTGGAAATACGGATTTCGTGCGCGCATTATAGTTGGTGACGTCGAAACGACGTACTCTCATTATGAGTTTTCTACCTGTTAGTTCGATCAGCGAACGAGGCCGTCTGACCCAAACGACTCAACTGACTTTATCTACTTAGAATAATACTTCAAACGGAATGGACGTAACTACTCGTCCGCATGCAAAGCCCGTTGCAATCAGAATGACGTGTGTTAAATGTAACAACGTTAGGTCGCATGCGATATAGTCGTAGTGCGAAAATGTGGAAAATTTGCCGCACTTGTACTAACAACTGTAAAAACTTTGCCAGAGTTTATAAAATAACAAAAATTAGGACATAAAAAATCACTTGGTTCTTTGAAATTGGCACGAGAAAGTAAAATAAAATTTTTACAATGAAATAAATAAAAATTATATATGTGTTATATAGAAAATAAATGAAATTGCAAAATACCTCTTTTTTGCTAAGCCGATATGGTTGCGAAGTCAAATTCGAATCTCTGGACGGCGGTGGCGGTTCCTTCGCTCTTGCTTCCACTTCCTGAAGGACAACGAGTCTCCGATTCTCCTGTTTCCAGGATAATGCGGTAAAACTTTCAAAAAAAGATCCATCTGTTTCTTGAACACTGTAATCAACAGACAATTAAGTATTAATAATTTATATTTTTGTATTGTGTTGTGATATAAAAAATAGATTAATTTTGTTCATAACAAATAGAGAAATTGTATAGTAAATATACTTAATTACATAACAAATATAATATTATGTAGTAAAAGTTCATATTATAATTAATAACATATTTTAAAATTATTAGCTATCTTTAATATCTGTCATGAAATACATTTATATTTAAACAAACATTTCAATGATAGACAAATCCAAATATGCACGTTATATTAATAATAACAAATATAGTAAAATATTAGTAAATAAAGCAAACACATGCCTGTGCATGTGTTTGCTTTATTTACTAATATTTTACTATATTTGCCGTACTTTTCAAAAACATGAGAACTTTTCTCTACAATAAGCAGATTCAGATTTAATTTTAGTCTTGATTTGTTATTTTATACATTTATATAAAAAATATTTTTAAATAGAACAGCTAACATTTATAAATGATTATGACTGAACAATTGATTTACATTGCTTTTGTATCATTACATATGCATTTATGGCAGCTAAATGCATGTATGTTTTGTCCTTATATTCTAATGCAAGCAAGTTTCGCAATATATCAATGCACATTGCGCGATTTGCATTTGTTAATAAAGTCGTATTTCCGTATTTCATGTAGTAGCTTATTAATTCAGCGATTTTTTCACGTCGCGTGTACACCCAGTTTCGCAATCTCGCGAAACTATCGATCGCTATCGATGCTTTCTCTCCCTCTTTCTGCTTCTTTTCTTCTCTCTTCCCTTTCTCTCCCTCTCTCTTTCTCCTCCTCTTCCCTTTCTCTCTCTCTTTCTTTCTCTTTCTTTCTTTGCGTTAGAATTTTAACGTGTGCGTGTCAAATGCAAAATAATAAGCAAGCTAGTAAATTTTTTGAATACTAAAGTTTCGTTTCGACATCTCATTTTTATAATTATTTATCCAACAATTATATTTGATCATCTGATATTCGCAAATAATATTTGTACTTTTTCTAATAATACTTTGTCTACTTTATGATTTCCCATATATGCATATATAATTATATATAAAGAATGCCCCAAAATTCGCGATTCAAAGTACTATAGCAAAAAAGGTCTCAAAAAATTAAATAAAAAAATCATTCTATTTTAAGAAATTTTTTATTTTAAGTAATAGTTTCTGAAATATAACGATTTACACATGGCCAATTACGTTTAGATAGCACTTAGTGAGTGCGCTATAAGAAAAATCATAACTTATATATATATATATATATATATGTGTGTGTGTGGGTGTGTGTGTATATATATATATATGATAAATGTTTCAATTCAATATAAGATTGCAATGACAAAAATGAACAGAATCGAAGCTTATATAGAGTATATCTTATACACAGATTTATTTATATCAAATATCTATAATTTCTTAAACAAACATGTATATTATATATCCATTAGCGATAATTTTTGTAAGTATTGATACATCGAAAATTCTAATGTCAAGGTTCATATAGAAAAATATTGTAATAACTTTTAATTTTAACTATCAGTCACTCTCACTTTTGCTAAGAAATAGCTTTTTTTTGTATGCGATTGTTGTTAATGCGATTATTGGAATAAGGATGGCAGTCATGAAAGCACAACACTAATCTAAGAGAGGTCGTTAAGCAACATGATGGCGCAAACCTATAATTGTTCCAAGATGATAGGAATCTTGGTTGCCTTGATAAGCATCATAGGAACATTCTGTGCATGATCGCTCGAATTAAACTCGAAGCATACGAAGTTTTACTGTTGACTTCCTCGTATTCTATCTTGCAAAACGTGTAGAACAGAAATCCACAAATGAGCTCTTTGCACAAATTTCTTACTTGATACAAATTTATATAACACTATCGCTAGAAACATTCAGCTTATAGAATAAAATCGTTTAAATTTTAGAAAATTCATTAGAATTTTTTAGTTTGACAATTTTTATATTTTTCCTCTTAAATTTTTCTTTACTTATATCAATAAAAAAATTTTACAGATTTTACTCAATCTTAAAATTAAAAGAAATTCAAATTATCGTAAAGAAAAAAATATCGAATAAAAAATATATTTGTAAAATATATATCTTTATTGCCATCTGTAAAATAGCATGTAAGAAAATCAGCAATAAAAAACGCTTTGTGCATAAAGTAAGCTTGGAACTGTGCATCATTTACATAATGTATAGCATTGATGGTCTCTTTTATGGCTTGCATAATTCGTAAATCAATGTATTAATAATTCAAGCAATTGTTTTATTAATGTCTTTGTAATAAAAAAGAAACGACATTATGGATGTTCTTCTGTTAATTTAGTTTTTAATTAAGTAAATGATTCTGTGATGCATTTAGATGACTTGTTTTTACGTTGCAGCTTAATTAGTAAAAAAAGTGTGCAATTTTATTTCCATTTCTGTAATTATTACGACGAGAAGTGAGAAAGGATTACGTAACTCTCACATGCGAGTAAAACGAAGTAATTCGATTATTCAGTTCTACGGCAAATGTTGCTCTCAGAAGTCACACGTGCGTATGATTTCAATCGATAAACAACACACATCAATGAACATCTATTCGATTCCCACTAATTAGAAACATCCACGTGTAATTTCTTTGAAATAATTTCTTTATATTTATGCAATATTACAAATTTTTTCTTGTAATAACAATTTTATCTACCTTAAAATATGATATTCAAAGGAGTTTCGAGTCTGTATTTTTTAAAAATTAAATTTGCAACCTATTTGTAATTGATTTTTCTATAACAATTATCAAATAAACAATTATAACTTTTATAAATAATTTTTAAAATAAAATAAAATAATTTACATATATAGCACTAAACTAAATTTATAAATATTAAAAATATATAACATTAATTATTAAAAATATATAAAGTCTAGTCGATATCAAGTTCATGTTTTCTTTTTTCAATATTTTCGATAAGTCTAATTGACATCTTAATATGGTGACAACTATCAATCTCTCAATTGAATTAATATGTATATTTAATATTATAATATAATTAATCATTTCTCCAATTTCGATCAATATGGATCGCTATGTGACTAATATTCTATCTGTTCTATAGAATACAAACTTGTGTTATTTGCATTTTTTATAAAAATTTCTTTTTTTTGTAGAATTTCTTTCACTGCTAGAAATATAGGGTCATAATAAAGTAGCGAGTGCGGTAGCTAAATCAGAGGTGCAAAGGCATGTCACTGGAAAGAAACAGTGAAGACAATAATGCTGTCAACGTGGTTTTTTACAAGGGACCAGGCAAGCGGACGTGAAAAGAGTTGTTCGAGGAGAAAAAAATGCTACGGAGGAACACAACCAGCAATGGACATCCTCGTAATGGAAACCGAAAGCGCGCCGACGACATTCTTCTCATCATTCTACGTCGAGAGTATGTTCGCCACGCTATGAATTGTAATTTGATCATCGTCGACTTTCATCACATCTTCAGTCAACTTTCAAAAAGCCCATTTTATAAATTACAATACTTTAATTAAGAAAAAAAAACACAAGCAATTTTCCTAATTTCCTATTATCACATTGTTCTGAATCTTTATTTATATAAATATTAAATTTATATATATTTCTTTTTTTATTTCTAGAAAGATTTATTTTTAGAAAATTAATCTATGATCTATATTATTTATAATTAATATTATTGTCATTATTATCTGTATAATTGCCGATTTTTACTTCTTTAGTTTCTTTACGTAAAACAATTATTAGAATTGTCAGAACATTTTATTTAATGGCTAAATAAAAAAACTTGTTAAATCTTCTTTTTTCTTTATCATCAAAATAAATACATTACAATAGAAATCGTATGATAATTAGACTTATAACATATCTTATAATATTTTCAAGATTGTATGAATTAATTATGAATTCGTTCTTAATTATTATTTTATAACTTCTCTTTTTGTTTATTGTAAAATTATGTTAGTTTTTTGTTCTTTTTTTAAGATTAATTATGCAAAGTTAAGAAATTGAAGCGATAAGATTCTTAACAGTATACTAAATACTATATTTAAAATAAAATATATTGCACGAATATTTCTGTATATCCTCAGTGCTATAATTTACTGGTCCTGGAAGGAAATAAAGTACTCAGGAAATGAAATAAATAACTTAGGCATCGGTTAATTATACACTGTGTTAACTAATCTTATAAATAGCTTACAATTTATTAAAGCTATAAAATATAAGAAATTTTTTCAAAAATACAAGTTCCTGACAATGAGTTGATATATTTACTCAGTCAGTTAAAACAAATTCAATACAATATAAGAAGTTAATAATTATTTATATACTCAATACAAACAAATTAGATACTTACTTTTTAGCAAGCGTTAAATTGTTAAATATCAATTGTACAAAGCAAATTTTTAAATTTATATAAATGGATTTAGATTTAATGTCTCGCGCTTAAAATAAATATTTTATAACTTAATTTTATAACTTTTGTAGCTCAATTTGCATGGTTCATATAATATTCATATAATATTTAGTTATAATACAAAAAAGTATATTGAAAAAGTAGATTTATTTACGT
>NW_017259459.1:2147946-2150239 GCF_001594045.1 Atta colombica
AGGATTTTCTTAATGAATCTACGTAAAGATATTATGTGATAATATCTACTTTTGCTTGATATTGTAAAGCGTTGAAATAGTCCACTTAGGGAAAATCTTCTATCCCCTGGGATTCACCTCTAAAGAGAGCGTGAATATTTTACATCTTTTCTCTCTCTACAAAGATTTTCTTAAAGCCTCGGAATCGTAAGTTCGAATGAAATGCATTGTTTTTGAGTATTAGTTCTTTATTATTGATTCAGATCTCAAGATTCATGTGAGTAAATTATACGTATATCTTCAAACTTTATCACGCATTTATTGTTTCAGAAATCTACAGATTTTTAATTTTACAGATTTGAAAGATTTCGAAGATTGACAATTTTATTATCAGATATTTATTAAAATATAATTGAAAATAAATAATTATTTTGTTGCAAACAAAAAAGAATAAAGAATAATAATATTTGTTGTTGCTCTTAAATGTTGGATTTTATAGATTGCGATGATACTCAGTAACCGCGCGGAGATACAATGGATTAGATGGGATGTGCCCAAAATGTACAATCTCTCACACTTTTGATGTAGTCTTGACCTTGTCCGTACTAAGTTGGATCTACGAGAGAGGAAATAAGTGGGCATATGTCCTCGTTATAGTAGACGGTCAGCCCTGATATCGTATTTCAGGAACGCGCCACCTCGTCCAGAGCTTGTTAAGCGCGCCCCACTGCGCTAATTTATACAAAGCAGTAGAGCCATATATTCCGACGGATACGATATTAATAAACAGCCCTTGCGTATCACGAGAAGCCATCGGGGGCGGTTTTAAGCTCCTGACATGCATGTGTGCCTTTTGCCACGGATGACGTTCCTTGATATCGTGGGCGGCTCAGAAACTGGATTTAATCCTGGCTGTGTCTCTTTTGTCCTTCAAATTAGCTTTCGCTTCGATCGTCGTAAAAGTGTTATTAATGATACTCCAGACAAACCAGCCGGCTGGACTCAAACATTAAAAATTAATTTTCAAGTTTGAAAATTAACTTTAATTTTACAATCTAGAAAATAAAACGAAGGATGAAAAGAGCTGATGATGACTGTAATAAAAATGATTGTACGTGAAACAAGTGCTTGTAATCTGCGTGTATTCGCTGCGTTATTTTTTTTTTGTGAGAAATGTAATTTTTATCTCTCGTGAAGTAATAAATAAACATGGACGAATAATACATAGAACCAGTATAGAAAAACATGATATTCGACAGATTTTTTGTTAAGCAATTAACAGTGGAAATCCAATAATTTTTAGGAAATAATTTTTAAAAGTTTTACGCACACGTTTACTATAAACTCTGTAGGAATAATTTTATGTATGTATCGTCGCAATTTAATTCCTGCAATCTTTTGTAAATTATATATAAAAAATATTATCACTTCGTATCGACATATTGTATTCGATGAGTTAACATGGATCGTTTCAAAATGATAAAACAGACATTGGATTATTCTCTCGTGCGTGGATGATGAAAAAAGTGTACAGAAAACTGCACAAGGTAACTAGAAATAATAACTGGAACGTGCAAGTTCTTGATTTCTGCTTGATTGTTTACGCAAACATTTACGTTTTGCGAGCGAAATATAAAACAGGTATATTTCTGCACAAAACATTTACATGCATGCTACATTTGATTTATATAAGGGATTTATATTTTGTAATGTATTTTATGTCACGTTCGTAATACTTACAATATTTATTTTGTACATTTATTAGTAAAGTATTGTTAATAAAATATAAGATTCAAAAATTTTTTCAAACAAATATGTCATATGCTTTTAATCATGTTAAGTATTTATTGGAATCTATCTGTTTTCGGCGTTATATTCTTTCAAAAGGAAATAAGTCTGTAATAGCGACAAACAACCAGTGTTGGGTAGCTAACATTCCGTTTCTTTGAATGATGTCGAATGTTGCTTTTTCTTTGATCCAAAGTCTTGGATTCTGAGACATAGATCGTTATCGAGACATTCATGAAAAAGTCTTCGAGAGAAAAGCATATAGTGTGAATAAGATTAAAAGCTGTAACTGCATTATTTGCATTTTAATTCTTTCCAAGATTCAGCTTGACAATTCAAGTTTAAGATTAAAACAAAATTACAAATAGAAATGTATTAAATCTTTCACCTCTATGTTGCCAATTTTCAAAAAATTTATTTTTATATAATTTATTTGTACCTGTTATTTTTAATTTTAGTGGTAATAAAAGTACATTAACGAAGTGTTATATAATTATATAAATTAATTATAATTTTTTACTAATAA
>NW_017259459.1:2150427-2173270 GCF_001594045.1 Atta colombica
TAATTAATAATATAATTAAATATGTCTAAATAATATTCCTTTTTACAAAAAAATAACTGCTAAATATAAAAATATTACATATAAAAGATCAATTTATCAGAACTACATTAACAACAATTTTTTTTTGAAGATGGAAGGGATTTAAAATAGAAAACTTTGAGTGTGATTGACTCTCTTCCATACTGAAAGCTTTATCGCGTACTTCTATCGATACGTAGAAAACAGCGTTACAGGGATTTCTGAAATTCTATTAATAGAACTACCCTGCAGTATCTTTTTTACTTTTGTCAAACAAAATTTTCGATACTCGATTTTTTAATTTTCAATATGTCTTATTTGTTCTCTTAATTCATTTCTTCATTCATTTTTACAGAACTCGATTGATTAATCCAATATTCGCCCTTGCATTTGCCTGCACTTCCTCTTTGTACGAGTCCCAATTTTCCACCCCTCGTTCGGCCTTGGAAAAAAAAAGAAGAGAAATTTCACGCAACCGTAACTATGCGCTTACCCTCGACGAGATATTAAAAGTATCTTGAGAGACCTCAATCGTTCCACCTGGATAACTTTTAGAAATCGAGGCAAGCTGTCGCTGTGAAACTTCGTACGCGGCCTTTTATCGAATCTAACTACTTATCCTGTCGAGAAAATAGAAGGTCTCATTTTGAAATCGCGGAGTAAACTTTTTCTCAGGGACGCAATAAAAGTAAAATTTGTTTCTTCACAAATGCAATGTAAAGTTTTATCTGTGACGACCTAGTAACAATTTAGATAACACAAGGGTTATATTTTCATTTATCCCAAAAAACTATTTAGGGACATTATCGCAATGAAGATTATTTGCGTGATAAAACTAATTTATATTTCTGAGTAAAATAAAAATTTTCTCAACTCTCTACACAACAATGCAAACCTTAATAAAATTAAAAATTTGTTCGTTGAAAGTTTTACAATCTAATCATTTATAAAAAATATTTGATTTTGAAAATTGTACAATTTAAAAGCGTAAATTTAAGAACATATACTATGGAGCGTCGAGAGGCTTGAGGCTCGGTGCAGTTGATTCACGATCTATAAATCCGGATTCGATTCCATTTATGCCAATATACGTGATTTTTCGTGATTTAAGGAGCCAAAAATCCATCTGATGATTAAAAGAAATCACTAGCGCCGTAATAAAGCCAATGAGGGGATAATACGAATATGAAAAGTATTTTTAATATGTACCTCGTTGTAAAAAAAGACGCTGCTCTGTTGAGTTCTGCTGTTAGGTTGCAAGCTTAGCTATAGAAATCCTGATGTTACCATAGCCATGATTAAATCGCTATATTTGAATGTCAACATCATTTTTGCAAAAAATATTAAGTTATAAACTGAAAGTTGTAATATCAAGGTAATGTATACATAAACATTAACGATTTGTAATAAAAGCATAAATCGTGTAAAATTTTCACGCATCTATTTTTATATATTTCATTACGAGAGAATCTTTTTTATGATTATCTTGACTTTTTCTTGTCAGGATTTTCTTTTATTTCTAAAAGAAAAATTCAAAGGTATACAAAGTTCCAAGAGGTCGAAGGGTCACGTCTCTCGAATGTTGCTACCGTATAGATCCTTTTATCTCAGCAATCGGACGTGCTGCTATATTTCTTAAGACCGTTCTTGTCCACGCACTATTACTTTCCATTAAGATAACTACATTCTCGTTTTCGTTTCCCGCGGGGTGAACCGCTGGTGGTCGACATCGATCACTGAGCACTGTATGTATCACGTCGATGGACAATGATGACTATGTGTAGCGTCGTCATCGCGTCATATCGGCGCCGACTATTCGCGCCCCGCGGTGAAAGCCATATGATCGACAGTGCTAATGTATTGTAACTTCTCACTTATCATTTGTGTTCGTAAGATATAATATTGCGTATGTATTTTCGTACACAAGTTTGACAACTTAAGTTAGCATTTCTATATTTATGTTAATAATTGTTCTGTATTTATGTAAATAATTATAATATAAATATATTTACAAATATTTATATAATAAAAAAAATATTTACACATGTATAACAATTTTACTTAATTTTTCCAAAGATCGTGAAAATCTATAATATAACTAAATATCAATCAAGATTTTCTAGTTACAATTTATTTATTTAAATATAAAAATAGACATTTTTAAATATAATATTATAAATAAATAAAAAAATTATTCAAATGATAATAAAAAATTTAAGAGACAAAATTAAAGAAAAGTTGTGTTAAAAAATTCTTTTATGCTAGCGAAAAAAATTGTAATTATATTTGTAATAAATCATTATTATAAATATTATAAAATAAAAATATTTATTATTGTAATTTAGACTTTATTCTTTTAAGATATTTTGATTTTCAATAATGTCTTATTATCTGAATGTATATAGTAGTTAATTTTTTTTATTTGAATATAGTGAAAATATGTATAATCGTGAAAGCATAGAAAATTCCTCTTTTTAACAACATGTACATAAAGTATATGACAATCGAGCAATGTTCTTGTAACTTGAATTTGTGAGGCACGAAAAAGTTGTACTTCGCTGCTCAATTTAAGACATTTTCTCTATTGCGTTCTGTACATCGTAGAATTTTACGAAAGCGCTTCGCGTAACCAACTGACTATCTTTTATTGATGTACTAGAAACGGTTTATGCTTTTGCCGACAAAAGATGCGGTCATAAAAGGAACCGTTTTTACTAAAACTCTGTCAGCATACTCTGTTCGCTTCGATCTCATTTTATTTTTATTGTACTCGATCTCTACATTTATCTTATAATTTCTACTACGGATACTACAATATAATAGAGTGATACATGATGACATTAAATGTTTTTGTTGCAGGACGTTAAAGTAATGCGAGGAAAGATCTGAAAGTGATCAATTTTTAATAAAAAAATCAATTAATATATGATCTTATTAATCTATTTTCACTTATTAATTTATTACCATTTATTCTAATATACCCAATTAATAAATACAATTGACTATTAGAAAACAATGATTTGTGTTGTTTACATTTATTACTTTATCTTTCTAAATATGCAAGCTTTTAATTTAATTAAAATATATAAAGTAATTTTGTATATTTGCTTATATTTTTTAACTCAACAATTAAAAGGTTTTATACAATAATTAATTACGATTCATTTTTTGAATAAATTTTACTATATTTATATAATATAAACCTTTGTTTTTAATTTTTTTGCAGAAATCGAATTTTGTTCAATGTATTTATATATAATAAAAAATTAGAAATCACTTAATCTTGATAAAGTTTTATAAAAATAATACAGTAAATAAGTACATACCTGTAAAAAAAAAGAGGAGAAAATTATTGTCCAATAATAGCACGGCTATTTGTAATCGTCACGGAGATCTCAAGGATCAAAACTGTAAAAAGCCTCTTGGAGAAAGTTCCACGTGTCCAACGCAACAAGCGTGAAGCGAAACGCTGTAAAGTATCATATAGACAGGGGCTGCTCTTTTCTCTCCGATATTTTCCTAACACGATATATACGCAGCTACTTTTATGCTCTACCAGGGACACAAGCGCGATACTTGTTGACTCTCTTTTACACGAGGTCGTTCTAAGTGCTTACATAGTCTTATACTCCGATTAAGCAATGCAAACTAGCAATGTTACAAGAAGAATTACATTACACTGTAATTGTAAATTTTAATTAAAAATAAAGTAATATAATACAATACACTAATAACATTTAATTATTAAAACTAATTTTTTCAGGAAATTCTTGGGAACTTAAATTTTTGAGCCATAACGTTAGAGCTATTACGACTTTATTTTAATATTAAATATGTCATATCCCTCTCTCTCCTCCTAAGGTTTTAAAATTCATTATTGACGCGATAGCTCAGGACAATTTTGATCTCTCTCTTCCTCAAAGGAATGAATTTCCTAGAATTTTAATTTTTATAGGAAATTCTAGTCCTTCTGGGAATAACTCTACCTATCCGTAGTACGGACTTTTCTATAAAAGTTACGTGGGACACAGTCTACAGTTTCATGCTGGTCTCGAATGACGTAAAATTTTAAAATTAGTATATAAATTATTATATTAGTATATAATTAGTATATATGAAATAGCATATAATACTGAATTTTTTGACGATTTCTTAAATTCATAATTTTTTTCTTAGATTTCTGATTCATAATACTCTTCGAATTATTTTATTATTTCAAAATCATATTATAAATAAAATGCTATATTATTAGAGTTTACGTTTCTTTTTCGTTGATAATGAGTTCCGAAAATTCTACAAATATAAAGAAAATTTAAAATTTAGTCAAACTCCAATTCTCAGCTCTCTCTTTCAAATAAAAATATTTATTCACATTATGCCTAATTTATGATTAATTATAAATTTAATCAGAATTAAAATTACAATTTCCTCGCATCGTCGAAATACTTTTTGACGTTCTTACCTTTCATCAGAAGATCATTGAGAATGGCTAGTCTCGACATCTCATAATCTTAATTGCCTGGTGGGGAAATTAGCACGGAATAAAATTAGTATCTCCGCTAATGCTCTTTGAGAAACTCGACTCACTCAGTTAAGATTCCTGCCACGAGATGAGATCGACTTTACTTGCTCTCCGAATGGTTCTCTCAAAGAGGGGTTGGACGTTCTGCGAAGCTTTATTCGTGGTAAATATTTTACGGCGGTCGTTGGAAAATAATGTTTGCATTATACCAGTCGTAATAATTCTTGATGTATAGAACGTCTGTAATTTTTCTACCGAATATATCGCATGGGCTGACATTAACTCTCTACAAAAAATGGAATATGTCGTTTATATACCTAGTCACAGTTGTTGATGACAGGACATAAAAAATATGCCATTTATAAATATTTATAAAGAATCGTGTATTAAATTTTATGGATAAATTTTTATGAAGTGATACATTTTTAAAAGTATGGATTTTTATTAAGAACGCACTTGAGACTTTTATTTATAATTCTTAAAGAAGTAATAAGAATTTATTCTCTCACACCCATAAAATGTGATAAATAAGCTTTTATGTAAAGTAAATTTTACATTTAATTAATAGAATAATTTAATTTTTTTGCATCCTTAAGATTTAATTTATTACCTCTTTTTTCATTATTCATTACAAAGGCTTTAAAAGAATAATGACATTTTGACATCTTTATTAAAGATGAGCTATTTTTGTTCTTAGTAAACAAAAAAATCTTCTTTATTCAATGTGATCATTATTGAACATCCTATGTAAACACGTATGCTTAGTATGCTTAAGGAGAATTTGACCACGTAGCGATCTGTAAATAGTGGTGGCCGTCCATTATGTTGTACTTAGGATGTCGCTATGCTCCTTGACAGTCTCGAGCACCCTTCATTGGCACGTTGCTGACAACGTAGTTTCCAACACTAATCGCTAACAACAGCTTCGTCTATGAAGAGTCTTTTAACAATAGCAGTTTGATAGCACTCGGATCATTGCTGCAAAAAGTGTTTGAATGAAAAGTGCTCGAAAAAAGTGCTATTAGAGTGACACAGTTGAATATCAGTATTATGGAAACTTTTAACATTAAAAATATATTTTTGAAATCAAATATGTCACTGTTTTGCATCAGAACGCAGCTCAAAAATAATAAATTTGAAAAACAAGATATGTAAATATTAAATCGATAGGCATTGAGTTTCGTTGATTCTGCATCATCTTCGCGGGAACGTCACACGAAACTTTTCGAACGGAATCGACATACGGAAATCCGCGACTCAACTTTGAAAATGTAATCTCTACGAATGCGTTATGCATCTGGAAACATTGTAGAACCCAGTTTTTACAGCATAAAATAACAACAAATTCGCTCATCTCTGTTGACTTGAAAGTTGCGCTATTGAACATCAAACGTAAAAGTATCACATCACGCGAGCGCAATAAGTATGACGTTGTATTTGAGACGAAAATATCTGCAAAAAGGACTTTGAAAATTTTTATAAAGAACTTTATAAAATTTGAGAAATACTTTATAAGATAAATCTGACATAAGTTTGTGATTATAAAATTGAACGTATAAAAGAACACCGCGGGTTGATTATAAAATATTATGTGTGTATTAATTATTTTTAAAATAAATTTATTAATGGAAATATTTCCTTTTTCATTTACTGAATATTAATACACACATTATTGTGTAATATGAATACTGTATTATTAACGTAAATAAATTTTATAATGAATGATTTTATGTGAATGTGCCGGTACGTATGCCAGTAGTTATAAATTTTGCTAATAAAGATTTACTATAAGCCGGAGAAATATTGTCGAATGTTGCGGCTGTAATTATTTGAAGAGTTGCTCGTAAAATGCCGCAAGCCCAAGAAAAGTGAAGATAGATATGGCTGGAACGTGTTCCCGTACGTATTAAAAGTTTCAACACTTTTTTTAATTGTATAGTAGGAGTATCGTATCTACTAGAAGTCCGAGAAAAAGCGTAAAGATCTTATATAAAATATCGAATATTCTTTAAAAAATGTTGGATTTAATTTCATAAATTTATTTAATATTTGAAATATTAAAAATTTACTAATTTTCTTTTACTTAAACGTTCCAGTTTTTTAGATCTTTTTTTCTATATTTTTATTTTGTGTTTTTAAATTTTGATATTTTCAAACTCTTTTTCAAATTTTTATTTGATAAAATCTTATAAATATTTAAAGTTTCAATTAAAATTAAATATTCATAACTTATATCTTTATATATTTGTGCACATTTAATTTACAATATATTTTTCGGTTTAATCATCAAATTCTTATATTAAAAGTTTTTTACCTATTATGATTTAGAATCATTGACAATGGCGTTAAAAACCTTGAATTATTGCAAGAGAAAGCTACTACACGTATTAAAGTGCATCGAAGCTCTTAATGGACTCGCCGCTTATTTTCTGCACCACAATTTTCGATCAATATTCGTTTATATGAGCGTCACTCTTTAACTCGCGTATATCATATAACTATGGGACAAGGTAAATAGAAAGAGACAGAGTCGTAGCAAAGTCGCGAATGAAATTACAAAGGGGAAGTAAAACGGCAAATAGCTGGCGGGCGTTCGTAAAAGTGGAAAACGTCTGGAAATATTCCGTAACGTGCGCACAGCGACCGAAAAAAGCCATCACGATCCTGAAATGACGAATTAACTTTGTGACGCGACCACTAACAATATCGTATAAAAAACTTTAAAATAGTTTCCTAAGCTAACCACCATGCTTTCATCGTAAATTTATGGACGATTGCCTGCATTATGTAAATAAAGAACACTCATATAGCTACAGTAATTCTAGCAAAAAAATACTTCGATATGAAAATCTGAAAATTTTGTCCATGGAGCATACTCGAAAACAAGATGAGTTCTGTTACTTTATCATCTTTCCAGACAATCCTTTCAACAAATATAGATCGTTTCAGCATACCTACATACTTATATATTTACGGTGAAATTGAGATAGATCTATCATAAATATATATAAATATTTCAGGTTTTATATCGATCGAAAGTACACATACGTACCGGCACATTCACATAAAATCATTCATTATAAAATTTATTTACGTTAATACAGTATTCATATTACACAATAATGTGTGTATTAATATTCAGTACTTGCAACGTAGTTTTCTTACGGAACTGTTTCAAGTCCGTATATCTTGAACTCATAAAAAAACTAGTAATAATGCCTGAGTTAGTCTGCATTAATTTATTATTTCTTAATATGTCTTTAGCAGTTTTCTAATTTTTTTGTGTATCGCTATCGCTTCTTTTCTATTTTCCTACATCTACATTATTGAACATTTATGTTTATTTAAACTAATATTTCTTTCATTATTTTACCTTTTTAAATTTTACAGTATTTAATATTCTTAAATTTTTTTTAAAAGTATTAAAAATAATTTTTAGTTATGTTTTATGTTCATTTACGAGATTAAATAAAAATGCGAAAATTTATTGAAAAAAAATTGAATAAAATGTATCTAATTATTTACGTGAAACAGTATTTTTATTAAAACAAAATAATAAAACATAATAGCCAATTTTAAAAGTTTCGATGTGAGTTTGAAAAATTGGCTGAGCACCCACGAATTGGATGTAATATGTCGCGTCTAAATTCGCATCACGTCGTGTCCCTAATTGCAAATTAAGAAACTCACCAATATTGCTTTGGCGATTTGCCAGCTTGGAAATACTAAAGTACTATTTGAAAACTTGCACGATTGCGGTAAAAGCCATTGGATAGCGATAAACGATGTAGTAAATTCAATAAAGATTCTTTTGAGAATTCCATTCAATTGCTTTGTGCAGTACAATACGAATTGACTTGCGCTGCCAATTCGGACAATACATCACCAAGAGCAATACGGTTCGTACATGTCAAAACAGAGATAGAAAATGGACAACAAAGGCAAACGTAAAATGCACTTAGGGAAACGCGGTCATGTGAGACACGATGTTTTTTACATGATAAAACGTGACATTTCAAAACGTACGAAAGAGAAGAATATGTAAGAGTATTTCTCGATAGAGAGAGAGAGAGAGAGAGAGAGAGAGAGAGAGAGAGAGAGAGAGAGAGAGAGAGATGTTTTTAGCGTTTATTCCTAGCGTTTCTAAAATATGCTATTGTGGTCGATAATATATTCACAAAATCTAAAATATATAGTGTTAAACGTTTTTCATAAAAAAAAAGAGAATTTCTTTGTTAGAGCATTCGTATAATAAAAATAGTAATGTGCGTCATATTATCAATATTAATATCAAAAGATGTGATGAACAATTTGTGGAGCGATGAGAGTCTTGATGTATCACGATTCGCTCGTTGCGTAACATTTAACAACATTTAATTAATTGCATGTTATTTACATATTGTCGAAAATTAGTTTCAATATGTAGTCATTTGTCATAATTAATTACAACTGTATTGATTAAAGATAAAAAGCACTACACAATCTATAATGCTATTATAATAACGGAATGCATATAAACGAGCATTTCAATATGCTCATTTGGCATTAAAAATCTAATTAATAAATATTACATAAATTTTATTTTAAACATTTTCCAGAAAAAAATTGTATATGTGATCACTTTCAAATTCCTCAAGGATTAAAAAGAAATTCATATTAAATATAATACATGATTAATTGGTACATCTAATACATCTATAATATGAATTGAACGTTAGACTAATCGAGCAGTTGATGCAAGAATATCGATTGAGCGAAAGATACATTGTATTAGCCTATGTACACCTGTGTTCTCACATGAATCGATAGAAGCACACTCGGATAATTAGATAAAGCTTGATCTTTAGTACAGGTGTTTACAGGTTTGTTTACGATCGAGTAGCGGATTGAAAAGCGATAAGTACATACTTACGTTTGCAAAAAACTAAAGCACATTAACGCTTTTATAAATTTACAATCTTTGTTCTTCCTTCAAAATCCTATCATTTTATCAGAAACTTTCTGAAACAGTAAAATTTTCACTAAAGATGATATTAAATTAAATCTTGCTTAAAAAATAAATTTTTTCTCGTTCGCGTATTAATTTTTACGGAAAGGGATTATAGTGGCTCTGAAACAGTGTCATATTTTGAGGCAAGAGATATAATAAAAAATAAATTATAACAAATTTTACTGAGAAAAAGCCATAATTAAAAAATAGCTCGTTTTAAAGGTTAAAAGCATATTAAATTTAAAATAATTTAATTCTAAATTAATTACTAATATATTCAATATTTAAAAGATAAGATTGTATAAATTTTATCACATTTATTTAAACAATGGAACAGTTTAGAAATATTTAAATTTTTTTTTAAATTATAATTAAACATAGAAGAATTTTATTGTTTATTTGTTCAGTGTTTATATTGAAGGAAGTAAAATTTTATTCATTAGTCTTAGCAAAAAATTTATGCAGCAAAAAATTATCAAATAATTTTTATTTAAAAAAATATATTTTTATATAAATATTTCAAATCAACAATTTTTTATTTTAAAATGAGCAAATATTGGCACTCTGGCTTCTAATAAAGAAGTTCGAAAATTAAAATTTTTCTTATAAAGTCTAGAACACTTCCATTTGAATTGCAATCAATATCTATTCGAGGGCTACAAAAAACTTAATAAGTGAACTTTATTTTTTGTGACTTGTTTTGAGAATGTTCTTTTCAAGAAAATGTGAGACATTATTATAGCAACAACAACATTCTCTTTGCAATAAGTAGATTTATTTATCTCTGAGCGTATATTCTTTTTATATTCTTTTTAAAGTATTACAATGATACATCATTGTGGAGAAAATTATTTCGATTTATGCAGCATTTTTTCGTTACGCTTAAATTTATTTGAACTGACTGATTTATTGACTGATTTATTTATTTTTTGTTATTTGCTTATTGCAAATATATGGATATTTTCAAGTATGCAAATGCTTTGACAAATTTAATTTTATCGCAAACTAAGATCTATCAATAATATTTTTAATTAAAAGGACGAACCGCAAATGTTCTATTATTAAAAAGAAATTTAAATATTGAGCACAAAGTATGTAAATCTAGTCAAATCAAGATACACAGTTTTAATTCAATACTTGGAGACTCAGAATATATAATTCAAATATTTGAAAACACAAAATGAAATCTTATAATTCATGAAACTCATTTTATACGAATATAAATTTTATAAGTTATACAAATAAAATAACATTGACACAATTATTATAATCATTCAATTTCTATGTTGATATGCTAAAGCTTAAAATTATATTAGATATTCATTTATTCTTGTTTGAAATAGTTATATTATCAAAAAAAGGACTTTTTTAATATAACTAATATATAATCTTGAAGAAATTTTGCAGCATTCAGATTTTGTTTACGGATATAAGACACAGATGCAATAAATGTTAGATATGAACTTAGTATAACAGAATAAAGATTCAATTGTCTAAGGAAATAAAATTAATAATGGAATGAAGAATATGAAGATTACAACGTAAAATATTTTCTGCATGCACAATAAGATACGATATTGAACTCACCGAATAATCTCGCTAAATTGGATTAAATTCTTGTTAAAGAAAAATTAAATGCATGTGAATTAGGATACTGATACTGTCATATATTTCCAGTACATCATGCATTATAATGCATGTCTCGTACTTCCACTTCATTTCAAAGAAAGTTTTATAAGGTAATACAACATGCAACATAATGTTATGTCATCAAACCAAGATTGGTATCCTCCATTACGAAGTAATGAACTTTTTATTGTTTATTTCCTTCCTTCATACGGGTTCCTCGTCAACGTCGTCAACGTTGATTAAGTTACACCTGCTGTGTCTAACTTTATTTGCTAGTCTCAAGTGAGATGTCTCGCTGGGGGAGATGTTGCTGTATTATCTAAGGCGACGGGTGATTCTCCGTTAGACTAAATCCAAAGAGTGATTAAACCAACATAGCGTGCTTTTTAATTTATATACATGAGAATTATTGTTTAGTATACAGTGATTTTTGCATGTTAATATTTAAACTAAAAATTTTATTTATCTTTAATTAAGTATAAAAACACAATTTTTAAATCAGTCAAATATTTTTCTTACACTTCTATATAAAAAATATGATTAAGAAAATTAGAGCAATTATCTTTCAACATTTCTCGTTGTTCTGTAATTGCCGGAAAATAACAATGTTAAAAATTGTGACATAAAAAGGAAGTCACGAATGTGAACGGATTTTTCTTCATTTTTTCTCGGAAATAGGTCACTCTGAGATCTTCGTTCTATCTCTTTGCCAAGCATGCGGTTAAGATTTGCTTGTACATGTAATATCTTTCATAAACAAGGTATTCTCTTGTTTTACGGAAGAACATGACATCTATCATTTCGTGACAGCTTCTAGTTTCGTTAAGACATGAGGTTTCATGTATTGTGGAAATTCATCGTTGTCGATGCAAAGAAAGAATGATGATTTGTTGCATCGAAAGATTACATTAACAAATGTACTGTTCTATGAATATTCAAATAAGAATTTTCGCGATTTTATTATTCAAAAGTCATAACTCGAATGTTTATTTTTTTACTTAGAAAGTAAATATAAATTATATTAAAGTTATAAAATACTCTTAATTTTTATATTCTTAATTTTCATTATCGCTCGAGTGTATAATATCATCAATTTTCATTTTTACAGCAGTATGATCTGGAAACGGCATATCGATATGAGAATATCTCATTATCATGCAGGGTGAGCGGCTCTGAAATTCGATGAACGGCGAGTAGCTTTTGTTGGTCTAAAGTCAGTTTCGTGGAATCGCAGGTCTCGAGGACGCTTATACAAAGGATGTCATGTTAGAAGGATAGCAGCCTTTGATTACAGGCGGCTTCTACGAGCGATTCTATGAGCGAATTGGGGTCATCGAATGGTCAGACCTCGATATGTCTCTTCTCTTTGATAGAAAGGATGGTTCTCGGATTTGGAACAAACGGAAGGTTGTTTTCATCGGCCGCTTTGAAAATTGCTGAAAATTTTTTTTCGGCATATATGTTGAAAACATTATTTCCATGTGAAATGTGCTCGTTCGAAAATATTTATAGAAGCGAGTGAATCGAATTTTCCTCCTCCTAAACTCTTGATGAGTCTTAGGTCTATAAATTTTCATTATTCACTGTGTAAAGAGACTGAATAATTAATATACGTGACATATAGCAAAAAAGATGAGAAATATTCGTATTAAATTTAGGGCAATGAGAATCGGATCACGATAGCATACAAAGCTTTGATAAAAAAAGAACTATTTGAAAACTAAATGAAATCGGAAAAATGTCCCGAAATGTTTCACAAAGGTCTTGACCTATCACAGTATTTTATGAGCATATAAGTTTTAATTACACAGATAGATTTTATTGCTATTACTACAATATCGAACAATAATGCAAAAATCTTATTTACATATCATATCTATAATCCTAACAATGCGTCAAGAATGATTGTGTTAAATGAAAGCCGACTAGTTTAATCTTATTTAAAAAATAAAAATTACATTCAAAATAACTAAAAAATAACTCAAAAATAAATAAATATGTAAATAATTAAAAACATAAATCAGATTAGAAATATGCCACATTCATTATATTTACAACAGCCATTTTTAAATATTAATCAAACTGCTAAAAATTATATACTTGTTGTTAAAGATTGATCTAATTCATACACATAGCACATATATATAATATGTTTACTTTATATCAAATAATGTAATATTTATTGTAAATCAAAATATCAAATATTAATTAAACTTACAATAATATTAAACTTAATAATGATAATGATTGTTAATATTATCATTTTTATGACAAAATAACTTCTGGAAAATTTCAGGAATCTTTTGATTCTTTTTGACAAGTATTTCTGGTAAATAAAATTGATTATAAATTCTTTTAATAAATATGGTAGACCAATGTTCTTTCTTGTTCAATATCAATGGGTTTTCCTTCTGGTACACATAAATCAACCCTAATATTCGTGCAACATGTTGGCGCACGCGTCTTGAGAAAACGTACATAAATGCACATAATGGAAACTTGCACAAAAGAAACTGTATTTTGCATCAACTTTACTGCTCCTTTGTTACATTAGGAACGTTGGGAGAGTTTGTCATGTATAAAATAAAGTTCAAAGAACAATGAGTTAAGATGTTTATTATTCTTGTACTTATTCTTCTCCGAGACTGTATTAATAATAGACTTTGGAGAAATCGTAAATCCGAGATAAGAGAATATTTTATTCATGTAATCATCGATGCGTAGGGTAACTCCGGCAAATACGCCGCGCTGGGATTTATGCAGAAGTTAGAAAAAATAGAAGAAGTGGGGGTAATTTTCCCACAATTACTTTGTTATCTTTATGTTATATTAGTATTGTGTTATGATTTCAATTTCTTACTGTTAATATTAATGAAATTATTGTGAGTTGAATCGATTTGTCACTGTGTTGAGTAGAGCCATCATAAATTATAATCTACATAAAATGATTACTGTAGGACGTGCAAAAGACTTAGTGGTTATTTCGTGATACATGAGTATAGAGGAATAGTAAAGCATGTTGTGTAACAAAATACAAGTACTTTGCTCTTGTATTCTTTGTTTAGTTTGTTGTCTTGTATATGTCCCACCTGTTTGGATATATGGCATTTTTAGCGAGCAGGATTTATGCTCAAAGTATACAAAGTGAGCAGATTCAGTGCTAAACGCATTACATGATAAATATGTACCTCATGTCATAACACTTGTAATAAATTTGGAAAAATTATAATTATTATTTATTACTTCAAATACATATTTATCATTCTTATTTTTTAATAAAACTTATAAACGCATTTTATTGTATAAGTTATTGTGTCATTTTATGACTTATTTATATGCATCATTTGTAAATTTTTTATGAGCCATACATATTCCTTCTCTCCTTATGAGTAGCCATACATCCCACCTCTATGGGATATACAGCAAAAATATAAGGATTTAAAAAAATTCATTTTTTAATATAAAATATAAATATTTCGGATTTCCAATATTTTTTTCATATTAGTAGACAGTACGAAGTTTTTACTGATATAGTTTGTTTACTTTAAACATAATAAACAATAAATAAATTACTTAAGGTATATTGTGTTACATTTTATATAAATCCAATTGTATTAATAAAATATTGTTATAAAGTGAAAAATACAATAAATCTGTTAAACTTCTTAAATTTTAAAATAAGAAAACTTTTGGTAAAACTTGTTTATCTTTAAGTTCTAAAAGTTTTATTAAATATTTGATATTTAATTCAATATATTTATATTAAATAATATAAAATTTTTTAGTATTTAATAAATACATTATATGGAGAGGTATACATATACAGTATGTTATAATATTTTTATAAAAAAAAAGATAAAATTGCCTTTGCTTTTGGAACAGATAAAAGAAAGTTTCATCAAATTTGATATTATATTCATTTTGTCATTTTTCATACGTTTATTAGATACGTTGCAAAAATATTTAATATATGCAAGAGTACAATTATTATTTACGATCAGCCTATCTCATCGGCTTATAAATATCGCGTTGCTGTCATAAAAACTTAATTGTTGCGTTGATTACAATTTCATGGAATATTTTAGATTTATCATATATCAAAATATGCGTGAAAGAAAATCCAGGTTATGACAGAACTATTCGCTGAGGTGTATTAGAGAAAAGAAGGGAAGGTAGGCTTTAAAAAGAGATTAACAGTTCGTGCTAAATGGCCGGCTGCGCTTATGCATATGCAATGAAGCAGCTTAAGAGAAAGGTCGCAATGCATCGCAGTGGCCTTATTAAAAGTGCATTCGCCGCAATATGCACGCAAAATTCCACGGTGAAAATGCCACCATTATTTGTCCGTCTCTCCTGCGTTCTGGACTGCAATTCATCGTCATAATTTACAAAAAAATGATGGAAACTTTTTAAAAGAGAGAGAGAAAATGTGATGTGTGTGTGTGTGTGTGTGTGTGTGTGTGTGTGTGTGTGTGTGTGTGTGTGTGTGTGTGTCGCGGAAAGTGCGATCTGCTCTGAAACGTTCTTCGATAGAAGCAGAGGATGAGAATGTAGTTAACTGGAAAGCTTAGTGCACAACGCCAGTGTAACTGGATTAAAGCGTTGAATAGCTAGCTCACGCAACAGAGGCAGTGTCTTACTGGAAATCCGATTGAGACATTTGAAATTATGCGAAGAGAATTTCAGAATATTCGTAAGGATTCGATGAGCAATCAAACAAAATTATTTGTTCGAGCGTGTATAAAGGACGCTATTGCGCGTTAAATCCGAAAAATAAGCTTCCTCTGAAATATCGTTTTGATATCTCATTACATAAATTTTGCTAATTCAATAATTACGTTCGTCTTCTTAATGATGTGAAAAATAACGATATAATTTTATATAAAAGCAATATCAATTATTAACTTTAATTTCATAATATATTAAATATATTTTTTTATGATCACATCATTTCTTATTGTTAAATTAATATAATCTGTTTCGAAATAATGTGTATCGAGTATATCATTTAATGTAATGTTTGTAATATTAATTTATAATAGAATTTTATTAACCACGTTCTGCTTGTCATAATAAGATTCTATGATACTGGTTCATTATTATTTTATTTATTTGTAGAAGTTATATATTTTCACTTTTAACACCTATATTAAATTTATATTATTATGAATATCATTGTTATTTTGCTTACATTTAAATTCGTAGCAATCTATATGCAGTCATGTATTTGTATCGGAAGTGTAACAATTTCTTGGCGCTGTAAGATACATGCTCGTTATTCAGAATACTTACCCGGAAGTAGCTTGTATATCGACCTCGGGCCAGGATAGTCTACGACGGCAGAACATTAGAGGCGGTCGATCGCTGGATCCACCGCTCCGTCGAAAGGAGCCAACTCGCCTCGGTGATGTGGCACCACTTCCTGTCGCAGGATGTACCGTCAATCCTGAAGCTGGAGTGCATTCGAGAGTGCGTCTACGTGAAAGAGAATGCGACGATGTGACAGTTCCTGGAGGTGGCACAACCTAAAAGAAAAATAAAATTTCAGAAATGCTACGCGAAATTTAATTGAAATGGCTAAAGAAAATAGTAACAGAAAACAGTAACTGTATCTAAATGCATTTAGCAATTATTTAATATCGTATATAATTTGCTACATAATCGTTGTTTTTGGCAAATAATAATAATGATAATAATAATCTAAATATATGTGGTTTAATTTAATTTAATATTCAATTAATTTAATTCAATTTAATTTAGTAGTAATATTATAGATACTACATGTAAATTATATAATATGTATTTGAAAAGTAATCTAAATAAAAAATATTATTGTTTATACAAAAGAAAAAAATTATATAATAATTACATTTGATAATACTTATTTCAATATATTTTTTATAAAAAATTTTTATCAATTCTAGTTTAGATTAACGCATTAATGTTGATATAAGATATTGTTTTGTTAAAAATGTTTTTCTATATTAACTCATTTTTTTATACGTTTATATAAGATTTGATAAATTCACATTTGCTCGTTCATTTAAACGAATGACTGATGACAATATATACTCTAAATATCAAATAAACTGTAGTTATATATTATTATGCGTTCAATATAATAATTCATCGTTGAAAGCATATGCCTCCGTTCGTTTGCATAATAATATCTGTCATGCTTATTAGAGAAACATGTCCCAGTTGATGTATTGTGTATTAATAAATTCCAATTGGAGTCGGAAATCTAATTTTGCATTGTTAAAATTTTCCTGGCGCATACTTAATGTTGTACCAGAATAATTTATATTCCCAATATTGATGATATCGGAAAATAATGTCGTGAGAGAATTAAACTTTTTATATCTGCATAAATTAATACCGATGTAACAAGCGGTTAATTACAGCTTCTAGTGCATATTGGTAATCAATAAATTGACTTTTCCGTTAAATGAACAACAATTGCTTCTCTGTGCGTTCTTCGATCGTAATATATCCTCTTTAATGTCGTCTTTCTTAGTTTCTTTAATTAAGAGAAAATACGGTCAACCTTTGGTCAATCTCGTACTTCTCATAAGAAGTTAATCTTGGTTTTATGCAATTAGATTTACTAGGATTCGTATTAAAATTTATCGTGTTGCCCGAGGAAATTTGCGTGGCTATCAATTGCTCGATTGAAAAAAAGGAATACCACTTCAGATAATGAAATTATTTGCTTACGAACTAATAAAAATACATTTAATTGAACAAATTCAAGTTATTTTATTCTATCCAAATTCTTATCATTATACAATGACATTTAATTATTGGAATGAACGTCAGAAAATATTTGTTTATTAATAAAATCAACCAGTATGACTAAAGTAATTTGTAAAATATGTATTATTCTTCTTATTTGCACAAAATGATGCCTTTTTGCTATAATACTTAGTGTGTAATTTAATTAATTTACAATGTTATTTCTTCAATTTAAAATTGTATAAATTCGCAACATTATACATTAAAATTGTATAATATGCAATTTTTGAACCGTGTATTTATTTAATTAATTAAGGCACATTTAACTATCGATAAGTTTGTTAAGAATTAAGTACGATAGAATAAATGTTTATGCAATGTAATAAATTATTGATATTGACAATAAATTATTAATTCATCATCAATAAATGATTGCTGAATGTGTTTTTGCTGTAATAAATAAAACTGGTATAATATAATCTCTATAATGACATACTTTTAGTTTTAATCATTATATTAACAATAAAGAGAAATGAGATTAAAAAATTTAGAAATATAAATAGTCGTCATTTATTGTGATAATATTGTATTTTTATTTTATATTAAAAGGGATTGAAATCTTAGAAAATTAGAAATATATGGTAAAAAAATATACAAGATTCTTCGCTCATTCTCCAACACATTCTAATCACGTACCTTGGGAAAACCATGTGGCGTAGCTTGCTGAGCAGCGGACGTGCTAGTATTGGTCGTTGAGGTAACGCTTCCAGTAGAACTGCTTCTTCCGGTCCCACTGGTATCGCCCTTCGAATCCTCACGACTGAAGGAGAACCTCTTTGGACTCAGACTAAAACTAGCTACGCTGTTCGTCACGTACTCCTGTAGGGAACTGAAGAAACTCATTTTTGCCGTTGATGTAATGTTTTTTTTTCGTCGTTTTCTGCGTGAGTGCTGATACTAATTTTTCAACAAATGACCGAACGTTATCATCGTTGTTTTCTCCTCGAATTCTTTCTTGACTCACTCTTAGGGATTAAAATGCCGTGATGCGCCTTAAAATCTACAGGCATCGATCTTGTAAAAGGTCGACCAGATACCGTTCATCAACTGATTCATCATGAAGGCAGATCCTCCAACCTCGGAAACTTTTACTTGTCGCATTGCAATATCGATTCTCGGCTATGGCCATTTGTGACTTCTTTTCAGATCCTTTTCGTGATTCTCCCGAGAGATTTCTACTCGCCGCAGAAGTCATCATACTTCGTCGAGTACTTAAGATATTGCACAGTTCCGACGTTTTGGCTCGCGCCAATGGCTCGAGGCAATCATCTGTGAAAAATTGAAAAGATAAAATTAGACGTGTACGATATAATTGACACGTGCTAAAATTAATAAATTTGTAAACTAATTTGGTGTATAAAAATATTATCTTTCGATAAATTTCATGTAATTACAATATAGAAATCGTTTTTTTTTATATAATGCATAGCAAGCTGGAATAGTTCACTAGATTTTAACTTGTACTAAGAAAGTTATTGCGTTGCTAAAGAGCTTGTTAAAATATTGAGCAAACACATCAAGGGTTCTTTCTAACGCAAAGCTGTCCAACTTTTCCAAAATTATTCGCAACTATATTTAAACTTAAACTGTATCTATGCAAAGATTAGTGATTGATTGTCAATCATATTTAATGTTAACTTAGAAAATTTTTGAGGATACATATTTTATATTAGAATACTTTATAAACCACTTTTATATATTTATTGTGTATATTTTTGTGTTTTAATAATTGTAAAATTCGAGCAATATGATAATAATGCGTTTTTAATAACTATCATGAAATTATTAAAAAAATAGAAATTACTAATATTATTGTTAAATAAATAATTGTTAAATAAATAATTACAAAAAGCAATACAATATTTATGTTATAACTATTGGTTGAATTTATCAAAAAATTGATTGATTTAATCTTATATACTCTATAAATGTACTCCGATAACTCGAACGACCACACAAAATATTCTGACAGCATCATGTGGTTCGTTCAAAAATATCCTCTATAATCCAAGAGATTAAAGGACATAAAGTGGACTTGACGGAGCGTAATTATGGATTCGAGACGATTTGAAGCTATCTCGTAAACATTTTCTGGTCGGTTGAGGCATTTATTCATTACTTCACGAGCTATACGTTAACCAAATCTCATTTGAAACATCGAGCTCTTGTGATTGAGAGTTGACCTGGAGGAAACAGGCAAAGGATTGAAGGGTTGGGCAAATTCATTCGCGACCAGCTGCATTTCCACTGCGGTACTGCGTGACAACGCAAAATACATACACGCGAACAATAAATCGAATAGCGATGCAATTAGATCCGCGATTGTGTCTGATGAACAATCTCGCGAATCGTCCTAGTACCGGATATTCTTGTGGTTACTCGACAGATATTCTTTGAATGGGATTGTTAGTATGAAATTCATGCATTACGTAAATTGCATATGTATGCATTGCATATTGAAGTATTCTAGAATCTGTGAGTATAATTTTAAAGAAATATTTTGACAATTTTACAGACACTGGTTTCTTTAAAAAAATATGTATTTTCAAAAAATTTTTGTCATTGCAATATAATTCAAAAACTACTAGTTCCAAGTTATTACTAAGGAAAAATCAATGATCAAGAAAACTGTTGCATTTATCATATTTATTTCAATTATTGCGCTTTAAGATATATATTACGTGTATTAGGTTTTAAAAACATGTTTTCTTATTATTTACACATGCACAAAGTATTTCACATTAATGCTTATTTAACAAAATCATATTGAGTGCACAAAAGTATGATTTTGTTAAATAAGCATTAATTATTATAAAATACAAGCAATTATTCAGCAAGAAGTTATCAGAAATCAATAAAATTTATATAATAAAATAAAAAAATCAAAGAACTGTGTTCTGACCACAATTTGTTTTCTTTCTTATTAACATATATCTATTACGATCTGTGAATAGCATTCTCGAACGCAGTTGTTGTCCAATAAACCGCCGTTAATTGCAATCGGTTACCCAAATACCTACATCTGCAAAATATAGCGCTCACATGGGCTACTACCAAGCTTTAAGCTCCGAAATTGTCGCCCTAATCTGAACCGCGATGTTTGCAAAACCGTCGACGTCGCGAGAGAGTCGGGCTTAAGAGAAGTAATGAGCCCCGCAGGAAAATAGGATGACGTAGCTAGAAGGTAAACGTGCAATGTAAACGCGACTTGACGAGGTAATCCTCGAAGTTACATTGAGATCACGAAAGCACGCTAGAGAGTTACGCTGTGTTGTAAAATCACGCTTCATGATCAGCTGAAATATGCTAGAAAATGAAACGTCAACCCTCCCCTTTCTCCTCTTCCCGAGGTGACCTGCGAGCCTATTAAATCTTGCTTCGAACTTAGAGTTCTATACCGCCCGCATTTATACATATGTTTCATAAAATATTGGCAAATATTTAGTGAGTAAATTCGAACAATTTTAAAAAAGTAAATCTAATTACTTTGAATATATATGAGGAACAAACTTTCAAAATGCGTTTTGTCCAAAATTTCATTTTTTTTTACTTAGAGATGGTGTAGTGTTCAGTGTTGAATGACTTACATTATAAGCTACTTTGAAATGATCAGAAAGTATTTTTCATCGTTAATTTATATGCTAAAAAACACAGACATTTCGAAATGCATTATGTTTTTAATTAGAAATAAATAAAATACATTTGATTAACGTTTTTAGCAATTGTTAAGCGATTTTGTTTAATATTTCACATCTTATTGATTGATATATTGTTCTTTTCTGTAAAGCATAGTTTTCTTGTGTGCGTAGTTTCTTTCTTTGTTATTTTCTGAAAATTACAAATTTTGGACAAAATATTTTGAAAGTTCTCTATATATCTTGTTCATATTATAGAATTGATTGAAAAGATTCTATCATGAAAAATATATTACTTTGTTAAGATATACAAATTGTTCTTATTATATTTTTAGCATACAGAATATTATATAAAGCAGTGTCAATATCGTATAAAGCAATTTTTAAGGAGTACCTTTTTTAAATCACATTTTCCCTTGATAAATTCTACATATATTATGATTCTCCTTCTTAGTTATGAATTTTAAAGATTACTTTATATATCGTAAACTCTTCGCAAAATGTTGTAAAAAAATTCAAGTTAGTAAAAAGATAAACATGTTTGGAATTTGTTGAAAATAGTGTCTATTACAATAAATATAAATGAATTAAAATTAAATTATTAAAGAACGTTTTCTTTTTATTATTTCGAGTTTCATATTTTTCCGAAAATATACAAAAATGTTTTGAATTGATGATTCATACTCATAAAAGTGAATAAATGTCTCGAATTTTAAGAATGTTCTTAAAAGTGTAATATTTAGTATTATATCATACTAGCGACGTAAATAATGTTTAACGCTACAAGAATGCATTAAAAGATTTCAAAGATAAATGCCGCATCTTAGTAATATCACATTATCTTGAAAGTTCACTACTGCGTGAAGTTTTAATGAAACTGCGTAGTTTCTGAATAAACCATCATAGATAGAAGAAGAAAGAAGTAATAAATTCCTGTAAAGAGCATAACAGTTTCTTCTGTTGACGTAACGACTTTTGGAGGTTTCAAAGAATTCTAAAGAAAACACTCATTGTGATGCACGAGATCATTTAACGATCCTTCAGATACCGTCAGATACTTTTTTATCCTTGTAATATCTTACGGGAATAATTGCTTTTAGGGTTTAGCAGTGTGATAATGCGATGGTGTGACGCAAAGAGCTAGCGCGACTTTTTTTTCTTACTTCTTTTTCAGAATTTTAATTGAAGCGTGGTGATCTTCTCTCTTCTTTTATACATATATATATTTTATACGTATATATATATATATATATA
>NW_017259459.1:2173383-2179926 GCF_001594045.1 Atta colombica
AATAATATTATATTAAATGAATTTTTTAAATCTCGAAAAGCTCTTAATGAAAGCATTGTGTTATTTCCACAAATAACTATTCTTTTCGTTGAGTTTTTTTCTCTTCACTATTCCAGAGTAATAACTGCCTTCAAAGTTTGTTTCGCCAATTCTTAACGTCTCATAGGAAAGAAGAACGTTTAATCTCATAAAGAGTTATGTAAAATATTTACAATCTGAGTTGTACGTAATTTTCATTTCTAGCTAATTAACAATATTGCAATTTTTATTATTTTAAAATGAGAAAAAAATTAAAACCGGTTGAGAAAAATTAATTTTTCTCCCCATTTATGTCAGTATCTATATTAATTTTTTGCATAACATAAATTTTAATAAATGTTCCTAAAAAAAATTTGTTCGATACGTCTCATACAGTTTAATTTAATATTATTTTTTGCAATATAGTTGCATTTCTAAATGAGTTTAATTGTTACAACTGGCAGTTGTTCATTAATTATATAAAATATAAAATACAAAGTCATCGCATCACAAAATTGACAATTGTTCATTAATTATATGAAATACAAATAGAAGTCATTATCGCATTACAATTAAAATTTGTGTAATTAATAAGCAAAGAGGATTACAAATAAATTCAATTTTTGTGTTAAAGTTTATAATTATTGATTTGTTTTTTATTTAAACTATTTGTTATAGCACTTTATGTGTTAAGCACGGATGTGTTTTCAACAGTTTGTCGATATACAGTTTTGTTGCGTTAAATGCAATGTAAAATAGGATTGCGGATATCGATATTTCCAGTAACATTTAATATTGTTTTCAGTGAGATTTAATCTGTTAATATATTTCTCTTCACATCACGCTAGAATCAAACCGTTAAGTATAAAGTTAAAAATATATTAATTGGGCGATCCATGTGTATATATATATATATATATATATATATATATATAAAAAAAAAAATATATATATATATATATATATATATATATATATAAATAATATACAATATAAGCATTGATTTTAATTATTTTTATAAAATTGCAAGATGAAAGTAATAATTACGAGAAACAATTCTCAAGAATGTTTGATGCAACATGATGACAAGAATTAGTGCGAAACAGACTGTAATTTTGAGAAACGCACGATGCAAGTTAATTAACTCGCGGTCGTTTGTTATAGTCCCAAGCGCGTGCATTACCGATACTTGAAAAGTATTCTCGGCCAAAACTTCATTATCAAAACGAGTATTTCGTATATAAAGCACGCGCAGCTACATTTTCGTAAAATAGTTTGTAACTTGAAACTTTTTTTTCGTATTTTCCTTTTACACGTCTCTAATGACAATTCTACGCACATTTTACATTTAACAAAATAAATGCTAAAATTAATAAATTTCAAAAAGGCGATATAATTTATTTAAATTATTAAAATATCCAAATATGTATATCATTTATTATCTGGCATATAATGTTGTATAATTTTTTTTTGACAGAAAAATTAAATATATGCAACAAAATATAATATTTTTATATACTTAACGTTTATTATCTTATTTCATTATATATTGCTTATTCTATTTAAAGTTTTTTAATAAAATATTTAATAAAATAAATTATTTAATAAAATAAAGTTATTCTATCTAAAGTTATTTAATAAAATAAATTTTTAACAATATTTTAATAAAATTTAATATATAACAATACTTTTTAATATCATAACGTTATATTAAAAAATGTTAATAAACTCAAAGGACAATTCGTAGTCACTATATTTCTTACCACAAATTAAACATCTTTGCGGTATATTTGTATCTATTATATTTATCTTTATCATTTTCGATTATTCATATTCGATTTTATCGTGCAACTTTATAGTGCAGAAATTTGTTGATTATGAATCATAATCCAAGTTATTTTGCAGAGTATCTACACAGCTCATGTATATATTTCCACTTAAAAAATAACAATTTAATTAGTTTATAAATATACATAAAAATAATTTATCTTCGAACGAATTGTAAATATATCGCGGACCTTCGTGCTTTAAATAGGCCTATATAAGAATCGTTATACATTATTATTATTATTCTACATTTATTATTCTACTAATATTCTAATGCATTGTTATAAAAATCGAATATTTATATCACGCAAGAATTCGTGCTGGATTCAAATATCCTCGTAATAATGATTCATATTTATTATAGTCATCACTTGATTAAATAATTAATAAATTTCTTTAATCATGCATTTAATATAGTTAGTATCATCTGACATTCGTATTTTTATGTATTATTATGTCCTTTTCTTGTTCTCTCTCTCGATTTGTTTTAATGTATTTTTTGTTTAACAAAGATTTCCATGTTTTCATTTTTTATAGCTTCTCTTCTATTGTATTGCGTTCAATGTTGTTTTGTTCTATTCGTCTTTTGTCGCACATTTATTATAAACGATATTTTTCAAGATATTTTTTGAGAATATATATATTTGTCATTAATTATATATAAATAACTATTTATTTTACAATATAACACATCGAGAAATCTTACCACATGTTTTCTTAATTAATAATTATAATTTTTGTGAACATCTTGTCGAATCTTTGTTACAGATTCTTTGTTGCAAAACAAATATCGTATCTATTGATGATGAAATAATATTTGACATTTGCATTTTTAGTACAAATTAATTACAGCAAAATTACTATTGATTCATATTTTTATAAAATATAAAAATGTTAATTTTAAATATACAAATTATAACTTTATATCTCATAATCGTTTATTTAGTACTTTACTTTTTCCGAACATTAAAGAAAATATTATTATTCATATTTCAGTATGATGAGCGAAAAAGGTAAATGAGGGATTAAGTTAATGTATGAACGATAAAAGTTATGTTTTTTAATTATATAAAAGTGTCATCCAAGATAATATAAGGTATTCATTAATAGCCGCATTTGCGTGAAATACTTTTGTTCTAAATTTTAAAATAATTTTCAAATAATTTTTTATTAACAAAAATATTTTTCACTTTCGTTTAAATGTGTATAAAATGTATATTTTAAGATTAGACAAAAAGTTTTGTAAAACCATTTATAATAAATATATGTACTATATAATATTGTTATTGAAAATTTAAATATTAAAAGTACATTGAGAAATCCATTTAGATAAATCAATTTCATCATTAATCAATTTCATAATTAATTCATTAATTTCTTATACAAAAATAGGCAAACAAATTCTTGGTTGATACACCAAAATAATTTAGTTGAATCAAAGCATTTGGTTATTGTAGCATTAGAAATTAATTGATTTAAATAAAAAAATTAATTGATTTACAATAACTAAATAAGTTTTTCTCAATATAAAATTGTAAAATAAGATAGCAATTAGATTTTTAAGAAAAAGAATTTTCAATACTTAAGAAGACATTAAGCTGTAAATAAAATACATCTATTATCAAACAATAATTACACATATAATACGTTCAAGGAAATATATATGCTACAGTAAATTTTGATATTTGATAACTAAAATTTTAAAATTGTGTAATTGTAGTAATTATTATTAGATTATTATTGTAGTAATTAGAATTAGACATGTAGAAAAAAATTAAGGAAATATATTATATCTATTAACTTTTGTTTCTAAATTTTATTATATAGTTGTTAATTTTTTCTAGAGAGAGAACAATGAATTTTTTTATGTACAGTAAAATGTAAATTAAATCGCTCTTTATATTTGATGATTACACTTTTATCTTTTAAAAAGAAACCACAAAACAGAAAAAAGTATAATATATTAGATCAGATACACGACGCAAATCATTCATTGATGCGTCAAGAAAGCGTAAAAAATCAATATGTTCTCTGTCGTCGTCTGAAAACGCAAAGAACAAAGAACTTCAAGTGTAGATAATTAAGTAATTAAAAAAAAAAAAGACTGCTTAATCTCTTTTTTTAAAGAATCTCTAAACCCCTGTTTTCCTTTTTGCGATAAATGAAAAGGAGCAAAACGTAATCTAGAGTTACACGTGGCAATAATAAAAAGCTGACTCTCGCTGAGGTAACGGCGAAGAAACGGTCTCGTTAATTAAAGAGCTGCGTTAATTAATCGAGCTGCCAGATCAGCGTATCGCACACTGAGATTCATGATCGTTTACGATTTCACTATATGTTCATGAGGATTCCACGTTAATACGTTTAAATGATAGCAGCAAAAATTTGAGAAAATGTAATAATTAAAAAGATATGTTTATCTCGTTCAGTTTTACTCCACATATTTATATATTTTTTAATCAAATTAAAAATTGTAAATTACCCGATTAAATTTTGTAAACGCTTTGGTAAGATCATTCGGGGAATACTAATTTTAATTTTTTGTGATCATTTAATGTTATATTTTCCGATTTCGAGTTTCATTATGTTAAAGGATTTAGACAGCCGCATTTAGCACTGAGTATATGGCGAACATACGTTTTCAACTACTTCGTGCAACGGAATACGTCGTAATCCCATAACCTTGTAAGCTGGAAACCGTCTCGCTTTCCTCTTCCACAATCAATCATATAAATTAGTTCAGCTTCTGCTTTAATCCAGGTAACACCGCTACATCATTATGACAGAAACGGCCGTTCAGATAGAGTTTACTGGTGAAAGTATGGAAAAAGTATAAAATAATTTTAACTCGAATCTAAACTATTTGTATTTCTCAGAAAACTTATATAATTTCTTTTTTCCGTTTTTCATTTATTACGTCTGTAATAAATTTTAAACAGTAAACAAAAATTAAAAATTTCTAAAGTTCTGCATAATATAAGCATTCTCAATGATATTTGCATATGATAAGTGTGTATTTGTAGATTTTTAAAATGGCCCTAATAATAATATATCATATCAATAAAAATATATCAGTGCGCTCCTTGTCCTGATGAAGTGAATAGCAAGTTTACATTAGCAATGGATACAAACACGGCGATAACCGACAAATTTTCTGATATCTTTCAAGATAATACGTGAAAGCCTGAAAAGCGTTAAAATATATTATGATAATATATGTAATATTAAAAAACTATTACTTTATTAATTCTATTAGTGATATTTAAATATTATAACGAAATCTTAAATATTTTAACGCAACTCTACAAATCCTGAAAGTAATTAACTTTGTGGAACAGCAATTTCCCGGAGCAACAGGCTCTTAAATATTTAATCGATTGCTCATGAGTGCTCATTGTTTTCATTAACTGATAAAAAAAATGAACGTTTCTAATATTAATGTAAAAATCTCTGATTCTCATAAAATTTTCCTTTTTTAGTTTCTCCCGAAATCGGTCGAGAACGGATCGTCGCGTCATGTAGCCAAGGATCTTCCGTTCTTCTGCAGCTTATTTAAACTTCGGCTCAACTCATCGCTCACAAAATTTCGCGAGAGAGGCAAAAGTGTTTGTGAAACAATCTAGACAGACGCCTTTGAAGTTCGTTCATTGAAGATTTTTCCATGAAATGAAAAAAGACCATAGCGAGGCAAAGCAAAAGCTACGGCGCAGCCCTATTCGAACCAATTTCATTAGCCGATCTGTCCGCTTTCCCGGTGTTCTACCTTTTCATGTGTGCGCCTGTTCTTCCATTTCAAAAGCAGCCACTAAAACACTTCACTATAGTGAGATGACTGAAGCGCAAGTAAGCCAGGAAAGCGACATGAAGCATACTCGGAGTTTTGAGATAGTACCGCAGAAATATATACATTTCTATTATCTTTTAGAAATCCATATTTTTTTCTAAATATACTTATACATTAATATGTTTACGTATCAAAGATCACTTTAAACAATCTATAATTTAAGTCAGATTTTAGAATATTATTTTGATGTGTATTATACGTTGTGTGTGTGTGTGTGTGTGTGTGTGTGTGTGTGTGTGTTTGAAAATATATTTTATATATGTATGCATTCTAATTTTTTAAATGTTTTTTTTTATTAGAAAGCATACAAAATAAATAGAATTTTAGCCTAAATTTTGATATAAATTATAAATAATAGATTAAAAAAATAGGTTAAAATATTATAATACGCAAAAACTGGAATGAAACTTTGAAAAATAGTCTTGATTATTCAAACATTGTTTGTTAAAAAGAACAAAAATATGAATAGATCTTTGAAAAATAAAGTCTTATTTTTGTTAAAATATTCTTTTTACAAAGGAAAGGTGAACTGAAACATAGTTAAAAAAAGATTAGAGAGACGAAAAATTATGCCATATTAATGCGATTTCTGATACAAGATAAGAAATAGATGTTAGGGTGTCACGAAATATTAGGCCTTACAATTTTCCTACAACGTAATAGAAATATTTTCTACAAAAAGAGTGACATTTAACTTGGGAAACGTCTTCTACAAAAAGAAAGACATTTACATAGATTGGGGAATTAAGTTGAAGGGGGAATTAAGTTACTTTGCTATTACGATATTATTTACAAAAATATTACATATTAAAAAATAAATGTGTGATGAAATAAATTAATAAAATTAATAAAAT
>NW_017259459.1:2180026-2181441 GCF_001594045.1 Atta colombica
TAAAATTAATAAAATTAATAAATTTTTTTTAATTCCGTATGTTTACTTTATGTACATAATAATATATGTACATTAAAAACAAATTTATTTTTATTATGGATATATCTTTAATAATACTCTTGTCACGCTATTCTCTCTTTCACAAGTTCCATGCGCGCTTTGAACAAGCAGCAGAATTGAAGACGATCATTCAACTTTTGGAAAGAGATCAGTATCAATTTATAACAAATGCTTCAATTCATATGTTGGTGTGAAAACTTTTATAGCATCAGATTCTAGCGATAACTTCAATTGATATGTAACGAGAAAAGATAGAGATCTATAAAAGATCTATAAAATGGATGTGAATGATTATACAATTCGCTGAGTAATAAAAAATATTGTTAGTCAATTTTTTTATTTATCTCTGTTATGATACAAAATTATTTTTTTGGACTGCATTATAATTTAAATTTAAATTTGTTAGAATATTATAATTATTTAAAATTAATGCATCATTGAACATTTCTATTCCGAATAATTCATACAAGTTTTTAGATAACAAGAAGAAATATTTTTTAATATAATAGTATAATAATAATACATTAACAATAATAATTTTTATTATTATTGTTATATCACTATTATTAAGAAATACATATAATCAGCATATTTCGGAAAATATATGAATGATCAACATATTTCAGAAAAGTTAAGTTTTAATATCTTTGTTATAAGAATACTATAAGACAAAGGTGTGGATAGACCGCGATTACCAATAATGTTATTCTGTTGCGAAATTGCATTCCATGTATACTTTGTTTATCACTTCCTATCTCATTTTCTTTTCATGTATAAGGTAACACTTCTTTCATTGCTATAGATATGCTATGGTCGCAGCGGTAAAGTCGAGAAATCGTTTCAGTCAAGACGCCGCCGCCGCGCTGCATTGAAATTTCGTAGCAAATTCTGAGTTTCACTAAGAGTTATGGAGTAACAGTAGTAAATCATCATACATCACAGAAAAGTATTCTTCAAGGTAAAATATAACAATCGTGTAAACGAGTTGGCTCTAACTTCTAGATTCTTTTTAGTTATACAATTTAGTCAAGTTATTTACTATAGTAAAATTACGTAAATTAATAAAGTTCTAGACAATAAATTATTAAGTAAACTGTAAACATACATATAAGTGTAAAATTCGGTCAAGGTGATTTTTCATGTCTAATGATATTCCTTGTAAATTTTTTCAAAGTAAATTATGCGCCGATTATTTGTCGAGCTTGAAACACATACAATCTTGTAAACTGTGTAATGAATATATAAATAAAAGCTAAAGTTGTTAATAATTTAAAATATACATTTTTATGTATGCATTTGCATATATGTGTGTGTGTGTGTGTGTGTGTATATATATATATATATATATATATATA
>NW_017259459.1:2181541-2189084 GCF_001594045.1 Atta colombica
TTTTTGCTGCAGTGCAAACAATGATGTAAAATATGAAAGAATATTTATCTGACTATAATGTTTTATGTAAGAATAATTAAAATTTATATAATGTAAATTTCAACACACTTTTCTTACAGTTAGATTAATTTTCTTCTTTTTTTTTCTCTTTTTTACGTTATGTAAATATGACATTACAATTTTGAGACAAAAAATTTAGTTAATTTAATAGGACATAAGTAAAATCATTTGTTTTATTAAACTGTCCAATTTTATGTTCTATTTTTAATCATTTATGCAATTATTTAAATAAAGATTATATTTTAAAATATAAGAGCATATAACCAATAATTTTGACATTTGTTTACACTTTCTACATGTACGTCATTAAAAGAACAACATTGATCATTTGTGAAATTATATTTGATGCACTACAACAAAGTTATTGACATTTTCTGTTGTGTATTCAAATACACATAATAAACTTTGTTCGTCAAGCTGTTCGATAATAAACGCGTACACGCGTATTAATATCCATTTCTGTTGCTTGCGTCTACCAGTGTCTATGTAACAAGCTATATCGTTTATTTCACGCACTTCTTCATATTAAATTTCTTTTAACGTACATCTACTGTGCGTATAGGCTCTTTGCATAAAAGTAAAATGCAATATAATGCAATTAATCGGAAGTTAAATGGAGCAACATATTGTGAACATATGACAAACAATGGTGTTACTGTAAACATAGAATGTTTACGTTACTCCTACACGCTATCGATCTCTTGCAGCATAAATTCGCCATTTTTGCAAATATTGTACACTAATACAATATGTATACAGAAAAAGATAAGAAGAAATCGATATCGACACGCATGTAACACGAGTAAATATAATATCTTTAGTATATAAATGAATTCGTGTTTTATCTCATTTTTCCGTAATATCATCTCGCATCATGTTCATCTTCTTTCGTGACATTACTTCTCTTAATTATTTTTCGATGGAGACAGCTTATTATAAAAGATTATTTTTTAATGAAAAATATTAGTAATTTAATGAAAAATATTAGATTAGTATATACTATAAAGATAATTCTTATATATTGTACTTAATAAAATAATGTACTTTCAATATTGTGGATAAAATCTGAACATTATAGTAACTTGTAAAAATTAGTTTATCAGGTAAAGTCTATTTGAAATTTGTAGTTAATATTAGAAATTGCATTAATATGATAAAGTTATCAATATATGCAAAAGTACTGAACAGTATACGACGTTCTGAGTCAGATTATAGGGTAAACTAATGTTATTCAGTACACATGCAATTCAAGGTGAACAACTCGCATTTCCACGTACTGACTATGAAACTATTGATTTTAACTTTATAACGATAAATTTACACAGTTATATACATATATTGAAGCGCAATGTAAGCACGACCTCAGCTGAGTGTGTATTTTTTAATATCATTGTATCCTTTATACAAATGTCATACTCTGCAAAAATACGATGAAATTGTCAAAATTGCAGATATGAGTAACGATGTAAAACGGATATATCTTATCATCGAAGCTGTCAATAAAGTGATAGACAAACAAAAGCACTATTAGCTGACTCACAGGAAATATAGTTCCGGTAAATCACCATGACGAACATTTCAGTTAAGTGTTACTAGTGTGATTAAATTTGATGTAATTTAGGGAACTGGTTGTCATTTTATACAATATTAATTTAATATATAACATTTTCAAATAAAATTATTACTATTGTTTATATTGCTTATAAATTGGATTAAAAATAAAAATTATATTTGAAAAGAGATTTTGCTACGAAAGATTAAAAGTTCAAATCTTGATAAATATTAATATCTAGAAAATATAGTTTATAAACATGCAATTGTATTCGAGATATTTATGAAAGATAGTTGGCGATATGAATAGAAAATATAGCTATGTAGAAAATAATTTTAGCCTTTTCATTTGATAAACAAATTTATATTTCTTATATTAAATATATATTTCTTCTTTTCTTTATTTTATGAAGGAATGTTTTATTTCTTAATTATAACGTTTTTTAATAATTAAACTTTGATTTAAAAAATATTTTTTTCACGTTAATAATTAATTTTCTTCAATTTTAAAAGAAATTCCTGCTGTAAAAACAAAAGTAAAAATGATATGTATTTTTCTATGTTTTATGTATACGATATTTATAAAATCAATAATTTAGCTAATCTAGAAAATGCAAATATAAGCTACATAAAGCTTACATACTAAATTTAAATAATATAATCATCGATAAGAAATATTATAAATCACATTCATTAAATTTTGATATAATATTTTAAATTTATTTTATCAAATAAATTATACATTATGTGTATTTTTAAATAAATCTAAATTTATACTACATAATTTTTATAGAAATATCTTACTTTTAAATATTTTAATAAGATAGTAATTGAGTAATATTGATTATATGATAATTTATCTTATTGCTTATGGTCTCTGCGCATCTCACTTATCTGGAAATTTTTTATTTCTCAACTTTTCTAGAATAGAAGAACAAACAAATCTTTTGATACGAAGCATGGCGAATAAAAAATTTGAAATCTTGGAGTGTCTCGTACATGACATTATTGCGTGTGCATGCATTCATTCTTACGCATTCTTGTTCGTGCTTTTCTATCTACTTTGAGATTTGTGGAAGCGTCTAAATTATGACAATCTCACGTAAAATATTCACTTTATTAACCACTACTGATTTTCTAATTTCATATGAACATATTTTACCATTTTTTTTTTCAAGATAATTGTGTACCTCAAAGATGGAAGGCAGCAATCATTATTTTGTTAAGTTCATAAAATAACTATGTGTTATAAATAGTACATATAATGTTAGATTAAAAATAAATAATATAAGCAGTCATTCAGAAAAAAGTAAGCCATAAATAATCCTGCATTTAGAAATAAGTTTCTAAATGTATCTTAAAAATTCTAAATATATTTTTAAAATTATTGTCCTTTTTGCAAGTCGCATTAAATTAAAACACGAAATAAGTAATATTTCGCACCGTTTGTAATTCTTCATAAAGACGAACTATTAGCATTGAGAAAATAGAGTGAAAATTTATCGATCGTTCGAGCGCCCACATGTCAGACTTAATCGGGCGTGTGTTATACACGCGATAGGCGTAACACACGCATAGTATCGCTTGTATTGTGACGCACGCACCTATATTCGAGAACGCAATATTGTCGTCGTGTCGCTATCGGCAATCAGTGGTTGGCTTCTTCACGAGTGAATAGCCATGCCGGAACCCTTGTCAAGGGACACTTTCGTCGAAGCAACGAAGTGCTTTTTTTGTGATATCGACGTCTATATTTTAATGTGATTATTTTTTTTTGTTTTCGATCGAAGCTAATTTCTTAGCTTAATTGCGTTTAAAATAAAATAAATAATGATTAAAGATGAAAAAAAAAGATTACTTTGTAGTAATTGTTTTTATGTATACATAAATAATAGTAATATATAGAGAGAATGATTATATAGACTTGGGATTCTGCATTAAAAATATGTTAATAAAAAGTATAAATACTGTGCAGAAAAATATAAAATATGATGAATGTATGTGAAATTAATGTTATTATAATTATGTGTAAAAATAATCTGTATCTGCTTGTTCTGTTTATAGACACTGTAGAACAGTTACTTAAAGAACTAGTTACATTACTTACAACTAACTTTAGATTAGATAAATATAGAGTTTTGAATAATAATTCACATTATGAATTATTTATTATATTTTTATAAATATATCAAAATTGATTATTACTTATTACAATAGAAAATACAATAGAAAATAAAAATTTCCGATTGCTCAATAAGCTTTATTAACAAAAGCAATTCTTTTTATTATTTATAAATATATATTTTTATAATATATATTAAGTATATACAAATAATGATTTATAGTTGCTTCTTAAATGATCTTGTATGTAATGTCGAATGCTAAAAAATAACAAAAAATAAAAAAAATTTTTGCAAGCAGTTTGAAATAATATTACCTTGCTATCTTCAATGTTTTCACACCTCTTTGTGCGATCTCCGCTGATGAAAATCAATAACAATCGTGTTCATAGTCGACGCCCCTCGTAAGGGTCGCGATGAGTATTCAAGGATATCATGAAACAGCTTCCATTATCAGTCGATTCTCCCTGACCTCATTAAACGATATTTAACAATTTTACAGAAACGAGAAATTTCATTTTCAATATTGAACACTAAAATCTTGACGCGTGCAACGCGTTTTAAAAGCAATATCGTCGAAAGATAAAAGTAATTGATAAATTTTTTAATTTTATTTTGATCCAAGAAGAAACGTAAGAAAAATGAAAAGAAAACTTTGCGCAAATAGAAAAGAATAGAAAGCTTCGGAAGAAAATGATGGATAACGCGGTAGTTATAACCGTACGTAAGTCATTGCGAGAAGTCAAAAGATCTGACCCAAATTGCCAATACAAAGGATGAATAAGCATTTGATTTTAGAAGATTATAAGAACATTTAATATCATGATAATAAGATACTAATCTTTCATAATGTTCCAATTTTAATTGTTATCACTGTGAATAATAATTTTATATAAAAGTAATTTGTTCTTTACAAAAAGAAACTTACTTTTTATTTAAAAAAAAGATTTTAAAAAGTATCAAAATTCGTAAGATGATACAAATCCTAAATTATAGATATTATATAGATATACTTATTTACAAAGTAAAAAAAAAAAAACAAAGAGGATGTTTCTGCTTCTCTTCTTTCAAAGAATAAAATATTATTTGAACAGTTAATTTTTTTCCAAAATGTTTATTGTCCTTAGCATTTAAGTCTTTTTAAATATCCAAATATACTTAAATATCAGTTATGTGTATATATCTATATTCTTTTAATGCGTCAATGGGAACTTTAATCGCACTGAGTGCCGATTAAAATTTCCTTCGATACGCGATGCGAAGAATATAGTTATCAAAAAAAATAACTGAAGAAAACTAGGCCGAGAAAAGCATTTGATACTTTGACGTCGTTCCTGTCCCAGCTATTGCCTGGACAACCACATCGCAGACCTTTCCTTCCTCAATATATGTATATCACTCAACGTCCGTCTTTCCGCATTGTCGCCATTTAAGGGTATTCTCTTTCTCCCTTTTTCTCTAGCTTCCGTACTCGATCTAGATTTGCTTGATTCCTTCCACTTTACGTCATTTTGTCTTATAGTTTCCTTTCCTTTTTCTGCCAATTATATATCTTCTTATCAAATATGATATTTTAATGTTGCAATAGAAAGGAAGAAGTAAAAAGGTCGAAGATATGTCAGCTTATGCTTCGATCAAAGTACACCCTTATCCATTTATCTATTTCTTGCCTCTCCTTTATGTTCCATTGCTCAACTATCAAGATGCTTAAGAATGACATTGTTTTACTCAGTTTTTTATTTTTCTATAGTTGGAATATAATTTACAATATAAGTCTATAATTATTCAAGCCACGCGCGTATAATTTTCAATTATTGTAATAATATGTAATAAAATGTTATATGTTTATATAAGTATGCATGTGTCCACATACAATTATATTAGATATTTATAATAATATATAACATAACGTATATGTAATAATAAACGGTTAAATACAGATATAATGATCCTTTCCCAGATATAATGTTTGGATACGTAGGTAATTAAGAACAACATTTGTAAATGTTAAAATTGAATATTAAAAAAATTTTTTTAGATAAACATTTTGTTTATTAAAAAAAGAAAAAAGTTTTCTTTATATTTATTTTATATATATAGTTTATAAATGGCATAACTGTCATAATATATTATCCAGGATTTTAACAGCAAAATTTATTCGAGATGAAATTCAATACCGCATTTTTTCATGACTCTTATTAATTTTGTACTAACAATTTATAGAATTCTGATTAAGTCTTGAATTTAGGAGACAACTTGATACAAGACAAACTCATTAGTTCTGCAATTAGTTTCTATCGCATTTTCGAAAAAGAGAGAGCAAATCAAGTAACTTCTCTTCGTTGTATTTGAGCAACAAGGCGAGAAATAATTACGCGCTTCTGCGTAACGAACTTTCTAGAACACAGTTATTCGATAATCTCGAAAGTTACAATTTTTGCGTTGTCTCTAATTAATCAGAGAAATAGTTTTGTAATGACAATGTTCCAGTAAATAGCGATTTTCTATTTAATGCTTATTTGAATTAAATGCTTATTGAATTAATACCAATTTAATCATATACACAATCTGTTGTATATATAATTTGTATAATATTTATTAAAATTTTGTGAGATTTTAATAAAATTTTAAATATATTTAATAATTAGTTCAATGGCTATATAATATAAATTCTATAGAACAAAATAAAGCAATGCGTAATAGTTTACTATAAAATAAAATCAATTTATAATTTATAATACTCACAAAAATATTTGTATTTTCTTTGTTATAAAAATTGCAAAGCTACACACGTCTTTGGAATGCATGAGTTGTACTTTTAATATAGCATTCTTGCAAGCAAATGAAATATAATATAACAGATTTGTATTATATTTTGCTTGGTCGCAATAATATTTTACAATATATCTTAATTTATTATAGTAAAATAAAGTGCGATGTTTACTTTTATGAAATTAAAATGAAATTAATTTGTGATTTTATATATTATATAAATATGTTATATATTATATAAATATGTTATATATTATATAAATATGTTATTTGCAAAATGTTTTAAAACTTATCTTACCGATAATATCTCTAAAAACTGCAAAGTTGTAGCAAAGCAATTTCCAGTTTCTAGTTTATAGTGGCGTAAATGCAATATATATAAATATGTAATAATCAATGGAGACAGAAAATTTTATATTTTACGTGAATTGCATATTTCAGGCATTTTGATAAGGGCACGCGATGAGAAATAAAATATGTAGAGTATTTCAATATGTGACTGAACGTGTGTCGTCAGAAAGGCGTGTAACGACCTATACGAATGTAAATTTTTTTACGGTAAAGGCTCTACCAATATATGATATGTATTCCTGTGTGGATCCATAAATAATGTATGTCCGTCGGTCACGCTCATAATATGGAAATCAAACATGGTGTTGACGAGCTTTATTTATAGGTTTGAGGCGCGATGTTTTATATCACGTCTTGTGTTACGTTAATGACAAAAAATGCTTGCAAGAAAATCGCCCTATTCTACAGCAGAAACATTTACGTATAGAATTATAAAATATATAAATTTTACAACAGCGCGATTAACGTGTACAAATATAATTAATTAATTACTGATGGATAACAATATGTGGAAAACAAAAGAGAATCGATAATAAGGTCACACTACGATAAATTATATAGTATTGAGTGTGGTTTTAATAAATGTGTATTAATTACAAAGAGCATTTAAAAGTATATACTTATACATAGCTGCACATGGAATGTAATTTTCTAAACATAAAATTATAAATACATATATATATATATAT
>NW_017259459.1:2189184-2194730 GCF_001594045.1 Atta colombica
CCCCAATAGTTAAAGAGATATTAATCCTTAAAGATAGCCGAATACTACTGCGAAGTGTATACGCCTACCGATCGCTTGGCGCGCGGGCCTTGGGAGTTGGGGATTGGCTGGCAAGCGCCGCGCACACCGCCGCAAGCTCGGACGGCGCGCTTGCCAAGCTATCCCCGCTCCTCACAGTCCGCGCGCCAAGCGATCGGTAGGCGTATACACTTCGCAGTAGTATTCGGCTATCTTTAAGGATTAATATCTCGTTAACTATTGGAGAAATTTACAAAATAGTAGAGGACTTTTCGATTCAGTTTAGTCCGCTCTACCTGCCCATGAAATATTTGGCGATTATTTTCAGACACCCTGTATATATATATTAGTAAATTTCTCTGTGATATCCACTTTGAAATATATTTTATAATCATTATATACACGTGACTCTTCATTCACGAAATTGTAATTTTAATTATTTCAAATTTAGAATTACTATAACTTTCACTATCATATTAATCAAATAATTTTAAATTTAATTATTATTAAAAAAATTTACTTATACAGATATAGGTACGAGTATATATAATCTACATAGTATAATACAGTATTGAAATAATAAATAATTGATAAATTATTTATTAATTATAAAATCGCTAAATATATAAATTGAAATCATAAATCATAAATTATAAATCATAAATTAAAATCATAAATTTTTATTTACAAAATATAATTGTTATACTGAAATGAAATAGATTAAGAACACTAATCGCTTTAAAAAATTCTGATTGTGTGCACTACTATTGGAAAATTTGTTATTGAGAGAGATTTGTACTACTCGTTCTATTTCATCTATTCAAATTCTTTCATTTTTCATCATCTCCTTCATTCTGCTTATTCGCGAATCAAGTGATTGATAAAGAGGCAAGAAAATATGAAGTCCTTTATTTCTCATTATCAGTAAAAATTATCAATTTTCTGAGTGCATTTGAATATAAAAAAAGTTAATTAAAGTTAAAGCAATATTTTACAATGTGTTGCTTTTCAAAATCAGTTGCAATTGTTTCCAGAGAGAAAGTAATCTATGTAATATAAAATAAAAATTATATTGTGAATGAAATAAAGTAAATTTTTTTCTCTAAAATAACGTTTATATTGTGTCGATGAATCTAAATTAAATCTACATTTTAAGATATATTTTAATACATGCGTTGTAAAATAATTGCAAATTATGAAGATCATTAAATTTTAATGTTTTACATATAAAATAGATTATATTAAATATAATGCTATATTGCATACAAATAAACTTTGCATATAAATAAACTTTCATTATTTTTATTCCAGTTTAAAATGCATTTTTAGTGGCAGAGATAAAAACTGAATACGTATTTTATATGTTCCCAGTTTTAGTTAAAAATATTTTTTATGAACATACACAAATGCAATACGTTCAAATATTCTTTATATCCATATAAATTGCGAAATATTTTCAGCTTTCTGTGATTCATATGCCATAGATAAAAAAATAATCTGTAGTTGACAGGATTCAAAATAAATGTTCGAGGGAAACTGTAGGACATTCTAATTGTTAGCAGTAAACAGAGAGATAATTTCTCAGTCGGCTAATCGCATGAACTTCTGCTAATGTCTGCTATTCTCCCGATTAATGTACTCTCGACAATTATCTGGCGTCATAGACGAACTTTGACTAATTTCCATTGGAAATTGCGACTGCATAGATATAGCTTTAATAAAAAGCAATAAAGTTTCTCACTAAATATCATTACTACTTTCCTTCTTTTTATTGAATTGCATGCTCTGTTAAATAAAATCACGGTAATAAATATAATACAACTTTCTACAGCATAAATACAATTTTTATACTAATGTATATATAGTAATACACATTTACTTATAATTAATAACTAAGAGAATATTATTTAGTCAAATATAATAAAACAAACTTTCCTTGATAATTTATATTCTATATAGAATTATAAAAAGTTTACGTATTATTAATGTCTAATAAAACAATAATTGGTGAAAATTCAAATACAACAGACAAAGTGCCGTAAATTAGAAGTGATATCCATTAATCCTGCTCGAGGCAAGAGAATAATTTTAATACATTTTCATCTATACGATGACGTGAGTTATTGTATAGGATTCCCACAATATTGTAACAGAGCGAACATCCATTATCTAATTAACCCATATTTTACACATCTGTCCACGAGTGGCCTTCTATTTCATAATACATTTATGTAATAAATCGCGATACATCAGTACCATTATGTTTACATAATATGCATGTACTGTTACACACTGGTTTACATCCTACATTAATAATTAACATTGCAACGATGCTTATCGTTACAAACTGTTAAACTAATAATCAAAGATTAAAATTATGGAAATTTGATATTCGTAAATATGTATGTTATATTTATAGACCTATTATATATTTAGGATTTACAGATGTATAACATATAATGTTATTATTAATTGTTTTCAATATATGTTCACGAAATGAAAGAAATAAGAAAGTTAATTCTAATGAATCTGTATCATTAATGTTATAGTGACAAAAAGTACATAAAGAAGAGAGAAGCTCAAAATCTTCATATTTCAAAATATTTGATTTTAAATATCTTCTGGTTATCTTTATGTTGACAATAATTGAAACAGCTTTTCTTAAATATTCCTTGCCCATTTTATCAATCGCAAACTTTTTATTTGTAGCGCATGAATTTCACAAAATTAAAAAAAAATAAATATAAACAATATTAAAAAATCTTATTATATACTTTTAGACATAAAGCAATTTTTGCTTGTTATTTTAATTATTTGTATTATGTATTTTACTCTATTAAAATACCACAGATATCGACGTAACTTCCTTTCAAGTTATGAATGGTATTTCTCAAAATTCCTCGTATATCGAACTATTTCATGCTACTCAGAAGTATTTTATACCAACCGTCGGTGAATATACTGTATTTTCAAGTATGCACTTCTTAACATTCTGATCGTACAGGGAAGATGAATAAATCAGATTACGGTTGTGTCCAGGGATAGCACAGAGAGTACATCCTCTAAGGAGACCTCCGTATTTGTTTCTTCGATTGACTATGCGTGTAAAATGAAACTATATACGTGTGAAAACTATACGTGTTCTATTCGTGTAAAACGAGAAAACTTCTTTTGAGGAAAAATGATATTTTACTTGCTGATCAAGCAAACTGTTAATGAAACCAAGTGTTTAAAACATCATATTCTCGCATTACGTACAAATATTATTGTGATATTTATGCATACGATATAATTAATATTAAGATTAGAAGCAAGACAGTTTATTTGAATAAATCAACTAACAAGTTTAATTCATTTATGATATAATTTTTCCACGATATTTTTTATATTCTGTAGATACAATAAAAATATATCCATGATAATTTACAATGTTTAATATTAAAATGATTTTAATAAATTATTGTTAGAGATATGTATGCAAAAAAGAAAAAAACGTGTCATCATTAAAATTATCACAATATTAATACATTTTGTCATGTAAACAATGTATATACCCAATGTATGTAATACAACATGATGTATAAATATTCGTTGAGAGATTATTTCGCATTTTCGTTAAGAATTGGTCGTCTCGTTACGGGAACAATTTCCGCGTGAATGCATATGAAGAACCATCGTCAGTGGAATAACGAGAACAGAGCATGAGGCTCGTTAAAACTTGACTCAAGCCGACGTTTACTGAAAGTTTCAACGTCTGAGTAGATCGAGTAGATCGAGACACGACAAGGCGAATGGAAATTTCCGGTTGCCACGTGTAATCAACAACTCAAAGAAAAGTTTTACATGCTAAATGCATTACAAATTTCTTTCACACGTACCACATTTTTAAATAAAATTTTTATAAAAAGAAGGCAATGTTGGACAATAACTTTCTTGAAGTATACCAATAATGATTTGCGAAAATGCTTGCTGAATATAAATGTGACATTTTAAGCGCTGAGAATAAAAAATGCTGAAAGTTATAAAAAATAAACTTAATAAAAAGATGTAGAAAGAAAATTTGACAGTTCCTCTACTAACTTATTCATTGCAATGTCATATATTGAAAGAAAAATTGCTATGCGAGCTTCGTACACTAAGTACATTCATATATTCAAAGAGCTAAAAATTTAATAGGATAAAAAAGATAAAAAATGATGATTTTAGAGTTTTACACACATTATTCATTACGGTGTGAATACTTTGTTTTTTTTTATATTCCGTAGCTCTTGTGTGTTGATCGTATGTCAAATAAATCTGCAACAAACGCGTAAAAGATGTGGGTGGAAGAGTTATAGAGAACGCATAGGAATTTTATATAGAGCTTTGTGATTTGCTGGGTGGAATTTAGTAACAGCAATATCAAATATAATACTTGGTGCAATAATGCGAGCCACAAGCGAGTATTTAGGATTCAATTCGTATTATCGTTCACGGGAAAACGCTTTTGAAGTAACCGTATTTATTTGTTGAGCAAATCCGCGTTCAAATAATATCTCAAATATCTTTCATAAATACATATAAGCTTTCGAAATGTAAATTAATTCCATCTATTTCAAATTATATATTTAATTCACATCTCGGTTGCTTTGCGTAATTTCTGATCAAATTCTGATAATAATAAAATCTTATATCTTATAGAAAAATAAAATGTAAATATATAATTCGATGTAAATAATAGGTAATATTTTGATAGTAAAATAAAGATCGTAAAATAAAGAAATGCTTATATATTCATTTGCAATATGTAATTAATTAAACGTAAAAGCGCATATGTCAAACATGAACAAATTTGATCAATTATTTATTTCAATATCATTATTTGCGAAAGTTAATTACAAAAATTTGTAAGAAAAGTTTTAAAGGCAATTTACATGAGAATGTGTAATAAGATAAAAAAACATTAATGGCAAGCGCAATTAATTTGCGAAATGCACGGTAAACGCTTTTCGACATGTGATACCAAAACGCTCGAACAATTTGCCTACCGCAGAATCACGTATTTCGCATACCAGTAGAAGTAGTCAGTATTAGAACCGGTCACTACGACACATTGTACGCTAATAAAAGAAACGCTTCAGGAAGCGCGCTACGGGTGATAAATTGCAGCAGTAGTTCAAGTCAACATATAACCAGACAGTTATTGTGCAAGGAGTGGTATTGTGAATCGTATTCTCTTACATTTGGATCAACGTTCGATAACGTTCCAAGCACAACGATATACTTACGGAACATTTAATTTTTCAATTTGCATTGCAACTTTTAATTTGTTTTATATATTGTTACATAGTCAGCGTGTTTAATTTAGTCAAATTAAAAAATCTGATAACTCTTTTCGTTCAATATTTATTTAACTTGAAATATATTTAGTTTTGATTATATACTTTATCTTAGTTTTTAAAATTATAATTTAATTAAATTATGAATTTTATATTCGCTCGGATTCAATCAAATATATATCATCTGATTAAATTGTAAATTCGAATGAA
>NW_017259459.1:2194830-2197946 GCF_001594045.1 Atta colombica
TTTTTAGAATGCATTTTTTAAATTTTGAATATGAACTTTCCTTATATCATTGTTAATTCCGTTTTGCTGACACAAATAAGCATATATGGAAATAAGCACCGTGGAAAAAACTGGAAGATATAATCAGCAAAAATGAAATTATATTTTCTAATTAAATTGTATTATGTACAAAATATTTAAAACGGCGCAAGAAATATGATATGCAATAAAAATTGTTCTGCTGGTATAATACAAGAGAAAAAAATTTGGAAAGAAAAAGTCTGAGAAGAATACGTATCGACGATAAAAGCGATAAAAAGCTGTCGACTAGGATGAAAAGTTAGTTGCATTCGATTTTTCGTTACATCATTTTTTTACATTAAAATTGTCAACTTTCCAATAGCTCTACCATCGTAACCATTTCAGATCAATGTAATACAATATTAACCGATCCTTGAAGCTTAAATAAAACTAAGTAAAAAAAAAGCAGAGAATGAAATACCATACAAAGAAAGACGAAAATCATCAACTTCTGACCGCTTCTGAACGGAACGTATCAATTCTGCTTCAATTAAGCGTCGAGATTAATTACGCGCGATAGGCGTGAATTGAATTTATGCATTATTCATTGAGTCGCGTTGAGCGCAACTCAATGTGCGTATTCAACACTTTTATTAAAGAGAATTGTTTGCATGGATTTCAGTTTTATAACAAGTTTATTTTCCACATTAAATTCTTAAATAAATATCTCAAAATTCAGATTATTCATTGTTTAATTCGATCTTTTTATTAATTAATATGAAATTAGAAATTTTCACTTTCCTTTAGGTAGCTGTATATATTTGAAGATTTTCTAAAAAAATTTAGGAAGTTTAATTACAGTGTTCAACATTATTTTTCAATATAAGTGTGATCATTTCCAATCATTTCCAATGTATTTTTGCCTTCTAAATACAAATCTGTTAATCAAAATTGACCATCACAATTCTAATAAAAATGGCATTAAAAAGGCACAATGGATTTGATTCAAATTTCATTTTAATTTTTTTTCTAAATTTAATTTCTAAATTTTCTAAATTTAATTTCTAAATTTAATGCTACGCGATTAATTTTTAATTTTAAATTGCATTTTGTTTTATGATTTCTTGTTTTCAAAATATAGTAATCTGAAAATAATAATTATTTTCACATGTAATAATAAAATAAATAACTTTATTCCATTTTGACTCTGCATTATGTGGAAAAATAAATGTTTTTGTATTTACATAACATAATCGGATTATACTAAATCAAAAAACAAAATAAAATTGACAAAATACAATGACAAAAAAATTATAATCTTAAATCATTACACAGTAAAGGTTATGATATTTCTGCCATATGTATTTTGTCAATTTTAAATTGCCTCTGATTTAATCCAATTATATTATGTAAGCACAGAAAGATTTACTTTTCACATAGTGCAAAATTAAGATAGAACAAAACGTCATTTTCATATATTACGTAAGAAAAAAATTATCTTCAATTCTTCATCTTTCCATATCTAAAAAAATCATATCAAAATGAAACAAAATACATTTTAAACCTAAAAATTGATATTTTCGTGTAGGATTAATAAATTTAAAAAAAAGATGTGCACTGGCGCTACAATGTTATGAAAAAAACTGTTGTTTTTATACCTTTGGCACCATTTTTCTCATGAAGTAATTCATACTAGCAGGTAAAAATATATTATAAATGACTTACAGTCGTCTTATAAAAAAAAGGTTAAATTTTATCGAATAGTGTTATAAAATTTAATTTAACTGTAAGTTTAAACAGAAATATTGGATAAAAAAATATTAAAAGAGAATTTAAAAAGAATTATGTTAATATCTTCTCATTTACATCATAATTGATAATAAGAGGATAGCAGTCATTTATTATCAGATATAATATATTATAATCTTATAATATTGTAATCTAAAATTGTTTATTGTATATAATAATAAATATGACAAGGAAAATTTAATAATGAGTATATCTAATCTTTATTTAATCGTCTATTTAACGTCAGCACTCATTTAACACGCAAATTATTAATTTGTAATAGTCGTAATAGTTCTTTTATGGCTTTTCGTGTGAATCACGTCCGTATCAAAGCCATCTCATATGACATTCGCGAATTCGAATCTGCGAAACTTCCTGCTGCGAACTGTCAGCCATGAATACTGAATATACATACATTTCGAAAAGTCATCGAGACAAATCTGTTGCAATTAAATATCTTACTGATTTGATATATAGATATATGTGCAAGTAAATAAAAATGATTTAAGTATATCTAAATATATTATACAAATACAAATATATTTTAGAGATGACAGAACGTGAATGTTAAACATTTCAACACGCATTTCACTTTTAAAGATAATAACATGAGATAATATTATCCGAACTTATATAGGTTTATATTCAAAATATTTTTTTTTATGAATAATCAAATAATGTGGAACTTCGTTGTGATCCGCGAATCCAATTCGATTGCATTATCTGACTTTTATCGATAGCCACAAACTTCGTGGAATTTCATCATCAATCACGAACGGTGCGTACAAGTCAATCATGCGCCAATAACAAATGTGGTTTACCGGCTTCCAACTCTATAATTGTGATTATAATTATTATAATTATTAGCGTATCACTGATGCATCCTGCAGGAACGTCGTGTGTTCATTACACAGCATCGCGGCGGAATTTACCCGCAACCCTCCGTCGTCGCCAAGCAGCCTGTTAATTACATTAATTAATTCAATCAGATATTCGCCGCACTCGCATGCTTTAAATATACCATTATTCGGCTCTGGCGACAAGCTAGATTTCATATGTCCGCGAGACTTAAAGCCATAATAAGCTTCAGAATAGAAGATTGTGTATATAGAAATCGATATACAATATATACTTATGATATAATTGAGCAATTGTCGAAAGAACATGGTATAAACTTCAATGATATAATGTAATGTTTTTATTTCATTATTAAATTTATTTAAATTTAATTTATTACATTTGATTTTCGAATTAAGTTGTTTTTGAGATACATTTCCATGAGATAAAACGAGGATTAGTTTTCATGTACATAAAAATATATATATATA
>NW_017259459.1:2198046-2199913 GCF_001594045.1 Atta colombica
AAATATATTTAATGCTATTTCTGTTAATTAGGAGCAAATTTATCGAATAATACGGAAAATTTGTGCAGTGTGTATACTTATGCATGATTATGTCATCTAAACTAAAATTTTAAAAGCAGAGTTTCAAAATTTCTAAAATTTACAACTTCTGTACATATACTTTATGTACCTATATCTCATTATATATATGTACTTATGTAATATTTTTAGTAGTATTTAATCATACATGTTCTCTAATTTCTAAAAAAAAACCACTGTATTTTTTCATATTTTATAAACGATAATTTAAAAAAACAAAATAATAATTTTTAAAAATATTATTTCAACAATATTATTTAATATTTAGGTATTATAAATTCAAATTAAAGCATCTCGTTAAAACTAGAATTTATATCAACTTTGTACAATTGCTTGTCATTCGTAATATTTTATACATACATCTAACACTTCAATAGAAGTCACAACTTTTAAAACGTGCAATATTAATTTCAGTTGAGTAATCTGTTGAAAGACAAAACGATTTCCCATTAGAGAAACACTCTATCGGCAGTATTCTCGACGTTGAATAAGTTGTGCACAATTCCCCAAGGAATCTCTTCGCGAGAATTCTGAAATATCGCATTGTTACGTCCATGCTACGAGCATTATTACGATGCAACATTGTCTACGAGAAAGCAATATAACGACTAAAAAATATTGAGAAAAATTAACGCGGAGAGATTTTCCTGCTTTTTATACGTAGTAGACAGCTTTCTCACTGTTTCCCATTATCCATCGTATTTGCAACATTGGAAACTCTTTTTCTTTCTCGTTTTTCTCTTTCTCTTTTTCCCCTATTTCGCTACAACCATCATAAAGATGGAAGAACGAACCACTAGCTGTTTATTCCAAGCGCCATGTACAGAAATCATTTTCGGCTCAAAAAGCTCAATTAGAAAAGAAGGGGGAAGAAAGAGAGAGAGAGAGAGAGAGAGAGAGAGAGAGAGAGAGAGAGAGAGAGAGAAATTAGATTCTCTGAGTCTTGTGCGACATACGCATATAGCGGCTATTGTTCACCATTATGTACTTCGATAGGTCATATTGCAGATTTATAATGCACTTTGCGTAAATTAACAATTTTGCAGACCTCAAAGCGTCATCAGCCAGCTACCGATAGTAGAATTTCCAGTAGAATTTGGAACAGACTTTAACTTTACGAAAATTTAACCTAGGACCATTGCAATTATTGGTGATCCAATATTACACAATCCGATAATTATGCAAATTTTCATGAAATAATGTATAGGAATGAAATTGTTGTTAAGAAAAAATTTTTATCATAGCTATATAGAAAAACGTAAATCTTTAAATATAAATCTCTTTTAATATAAATGTTATTGAAATAAAAAAAATATTTCGTCAAAATACTTGCAATTCTGAATAAATTTACGAAAATTTTACAATAGTCTTTTTCTCAAATTTTTAATTCTTTAATAATTAAATAAAAATAAAAAATTAAAATCAGGAAAATTCCATAACTAATTCTAATGTTAAAAGCAGAAAAATGTTTAAAAAATTTTTTAAAAAATATTGCCACTCAACATAAAATTTTCACGTATATTATCGTATTTATATTAAAATCTAATTATTTTTACGAAATTACTTATCTATAACTTCAATATTGTTTTTAAATTTCAAGAGGATAAGATAGAACGAAAGCTATCGTTTCTGCGGAAGTTATGAGCAAACGAGAAAACCCGAGTTTTGGTTTACCCAATATAAATCCTAGGAGTGACCGAGAGTAGCTATGATTTTCAGTAGCATTTTCACATAGACGATATCTCCGTCTTGCATGATATTAAAGAATGAAAACAATATTTTATATATA
>NW_017259459.1:2200013-2206086 GCF_001594045.1 Atta colombica
TAAATTATACAATCATAATGTAATTTTGTAATTGTATAAAAATATAAATATCGATTTACGTTAAATATTTCGCAATTGCATAAAACATTACAAAATATATGGGATTTTTAATTATATTGTAACTTTCACACATGGTTATATTATTATCAATTTGGTTATATTATTATGTAATTATTTAAAAGAAAAATTGTTATTAAGAAATTTTTACAATATAGCTGTTATGTTATGTACGCTAGTAATGTAGTAAAGTGTATATCACACAGCATTATATATTCAATAAGTATTTCGAATAAATATCACATGAGATTCCTATTATATCATCGTTTACAATTTTGCTTCATTTATTCGACTAATATAAACTTTTAGAAAAGACGTTCTATGATAAATGAGTTATCGAAAATAATTCAAAAAAAAAAAAAAAAAATCCGTTTTTTTTATAAATTGCCAAAATTTATCAGGACTTGGATCATTCCTAGGTCTTTAAATTAAATCATTTTTTCGGAAAACAAACTTGAATGAAGACACGCGAACTTCAGAAGCGAGTGTACGATCGAGTTGAAAGTTAAAGGAAATTCTGGCGTTACATTAAATCTAAGTCTGATCGTAGAATTTATTTCGCTCAGTTCAGTATCCTCTTTCTGAAGCTGCGGAAATACGACGAATAGGTTTCTGCAGAATCGAATACATCAGATCAACGAGTATGTTTTCCTTAGTGGATTGAGCAAAGGGAAATCTCTTCGCGGATACGCCCCATCAGTTTTTCACCGTGCTTCAGTCGACGGTAAATTTCTGATGAAGAGATTCTCTTTCCAATATTAAAAATTTGAAGACTGTCATATTTTTATTTATAATAATCACTACAGTCACCGTTCATTTCGTAATTTATCTGTACATTATCACAACATATCGACAAACAAAAGATAACGGAAGATTATTATTAAAAATAAATTATTATATCTCCCTTAATTCCGAGTTCAAAGCCGATTATTGCATGTAAATCGACTTATCGTTTCATTAAATCCAGATATTTGAAAAGCAAATATTTTACGCACTCATGAAAAATTTCATTTCTCGAATATATATACGTATACAATTCGTTGATACTTAAAAAAAGATTTTATTTAATATTCCAATTTATATAAATATTAATATATAATAATAACTAATGCATTTTTTAATTCGAAAGAAAAATATTAAATAAATGTGTTACAGAATATATTATATAATTTTTCTCTATCTTTCATTTGTCGATATGTACGTAGAAATGCATAAACTAAATAATCTTATGCATATGATTGTAAAATCTACAGAGAAACCGAAATAATTATATTAATACAAAATATAAAAAAATATTACAAATTCATAAATTTTAATTCAATTATATAATTTTTTTACATATTCTTTCTTCAAGTTGTAGACACAAAATTAAAAATTTTTAAAAGTATATAAATAAAACTCGATTAAAAAATTTTTTTAAATTAATTTATATGGGTAAAACTTAACTCATCTTTCATTCGTAATTATTTGTAATTCTACAGACATCTTCTAAATATCTTAGTATTAAAATAATCATTACCCTTAATTTTCCTCTTAATTTCATTTTTGATACTCAAACAATAAAATAATTTTTTTTTTATTTTGCCACATAATAGTGATCTTATTTTTTAGTCGTGACGGCAGTCGCAAAATTTTAAATGTAGATATTGCGCAAATTTTAACGCATAAATCCGTGCAACTAAATTCGAATTTCAGAATTACATTTTCCATTTAATACCTCTTTGCTGCGCAGTTTTTGCCGCAGTTTTGCTGCAGTTTTTTGTCCGTTTATAGAGCTTACTTTTCTCGCTTGAACTTACTCGTCCGACATAAAAAAAAAGATAAAAAAACCTCATATATTAAGTAAGTGCATGGAAACTGATCTTTATAATCCAACAGATGTCTTTCATCCCGTCAAAAGCGTTTTCGTCACTGACAAGTAAACTCAATCGATTGCGAAAGGAAGACTATGAGAGTTTGGTATTTTGCACTACGAACTCGCGCATAGTACCCCATTGAGCCACAAGTGATTACTCATTCGGCTATCATTTAATTAACAAACGCTACATGAGGATGACCTCGCGCTTTTAATGAAGACTGCTTTATATTGTTAATTAATTTCAATTCCGCGCTTGCGTAATGGATGATCCTTTAAAAAACGAGTTAACAACTTTAATGGTTTGCAATTTGTATTCAATTATAACAAACTTGATATATCCGATGATTTATATTATAGCTATTAATTTTTATTCACCGTGAGATGACGAGCACATATGTTGATTAGAATTTTTGTTGAAATGTCGATCTCGTCAGCGGCAACCTTAATAATAAATTAATTAATTCGCGTTATAAGGATTAACAAATAAATATAATGCTGAATGTAAATTTGTATGTCGCAGAAACTTCAGAACATATGATTATAAATTACAAATAAAAACCTGACAAACTTATCAGATATCAATATTTTAATTTTATTTCAATATATTGTTGTTTTTATGTAAATAAAAAATGCCCTATGTTATTGTTTATAATGATAAATATTACGTATTATTATATATAATTGTAAATATATTTTTATAATTTTATTTGAACTTATTTAAATTCATATGATATATATAAATAAGACATGCAATATGTTTATTTGTATTTCTCCAAATAAAAAATTTTTATACATTATACTGTTATATCAAATGTTTTTTAATCTTACTATATTGTAGCAATCGAATAAAAATTAAAGAAAAAACATTCCTTAAACGATACATAAGTTACTTTATATAATATTCCTTACGAATTTCAAAGAAATTTCTCTGAGTGAGTAAACATTCTTTTATTAGTTTTTTTAAATAAATATTCATAAAGATCATTTTAATCGTATTATATTTTTAGCATTCTGATGATAAACGACCGAAATTTTTTAAAGAAATTGTAAAAAGTAAATATTATTTAATATAAAATTTTAATAGTTAAATGTATATATAATGTAAAGAATGAAAATGCGCAATTTGACAATGAAAATAATCTTATTTAATTATATTATAATATTTTGTTTATTATAATATTTTGTTTATAATAATGAGAATTCGATTGTGGTGAGACATACACAATTCACTGAACAAACATATTAATTCTAGCAATATATATTACGAAAAAAGTATGTATGTCATATTGCATTGGCATTCCTACTTATCAAGAAACATTATCTGTTCATCGACCCACGAATGACAATTCAGATAGAGAATGATAATCTTCAACATGTCCGACACAGTACATTGATTCTCACTACTCGCTATGCCATTCAATCATGTATGTGTCTCATGAAGATAGGATTCATGTTAATGTAATCGTTAACTGTCACGTTTAATTAACGCCCGTTCTTATTGTATCTAATATTATTCAAAGATAATTTCAATTGCATTAAAAAAGTTGTATGTTCTTCTAATTAACGGAATTAATGAATAATCAACGGAAAATTATTGAAAGATATATTGTCATGCGACAATTACTACATAAATGTGATTTTTATATGTCTCGTCTCGTTCGTTTTATTTAACAAGTTAAACAACTGGAACACATCAAAGATAAACTCGATCACAACTTTTTCTATTGATGTTTGCTCCAACAAAACAATCGCTTTTTGTCGAACGAACAGTTGAAGTTAATAGATGACATGTCAGAGTTGCTAGTAAATGTGTGTTTCCAATTTCTAAAGATTTTTCCTTTGTTATATCAATTCATCAAATTCCAAAAAAATACAACGAGTTTTTTTACGAGAGAAAATAATAGGAAGACAATCACCCCCCGAGGAATTGATCATTATTACCACAACGCATTGTTAAATTTCAATGTTTTTTCCAGCATTTTGATTCATCATCCACGTTACATTAATGTTATGCTATAATATATAACAGGATGGACAATTAAAACAATTACACACAAAATTATCAGAGTTCCTAAATGTGTACAATTAACACGCAAGCAACACAATCCGGAGTGCGCGCGCGCGCGCGTCTCAAATTCCGAATGGAGTCTTTGCCATCTGATCCGGCGAAGGCCGGAAGCGACCGCGCGATTTAGTGGTGTCACTGGTGACCTAGTTCGCATCAGAACTAAACGCAGGCTCCGATTACTCACCGTTACGCAGAGACACGTTCGACGATGATGGCGAGAAGAAGCTATCGAGAAGCAAGATCCATCGAGGCAAATCGTGACATGACGTAATATCTTTAAAATATTAACCGCACGTACTTTCGCGATCTCCAAATATTACCGGCGTTCTAAATAAGGAGTTAGCTAAAGAGTTAGACGAATCCGTGTTCGTTCGAGAGTCGAAGTGGAATAGCCACTTGTAGAGTCGGCGGATGACCGGGCGCGTAAACCAGACTGGCGGGTTGATAAACAGGTGAGATGTCGTCGCGTGCCTCTCTCCCTCTTCCCCCATTCGCTCGCGTTCCACTCCTTCCACTTTCACCAGTTGCACCCTCCTGGTTTCACCCCGGCGTATCTCTCTCCCTCCCAGATAGTTCCCCTTCTTCGCAGATCATCTATCTCGCTCTTGTTCAGAATTCGGACTATCCGTCTCGTTTCAATTTCCGTTACCCGCCTTATCTTTCGCTTCCTCTACAGAGATTTCGTCTCTATCGTTTGTATACCTTTCTCTTTTTCGCTTCGAGGCACTATCTTTCTTCTGCTTATTGCTCCCTATGCATCCCTACATTTTTCTCGGCCATCTCTCTTTCTTGAAACAGTCTTGCTAGCAACTGTCTTCCTTGTTTTTTCATCTCTCTTTCTCTTCCATTCTAGACATCTCATCACGCTTCTCTCTTCATAATTCACCTTCTCTATTTTTCAATATCGTCTTGCTTCCTTCTTCACCCTTCCATTTTTCCAACACGGCTTGCTTCCTTCCACGTTTCTATATTCCCCTCTCTCCCGTAGTGTCCCTCTGGCCGTTCCACCCTCTTCAGTGACTCCCACCAGCTATTTCTCGATGCCGCCCTATCCACCGAGGTGCGCTGTTCTCTATCCCTGTAGGGGGGGGGGGTATAACCGGAGGTACTTGCGTGCGCAGCAACATCCATCGATCTATTTTAGCTCACCTACGCTCCTGCCAGGCCGGGTATATACCTGCTGCTTCCATGCCGTACCCTGCGCGCGTACGGGTGCGTTCACACTACACATTGCCACGGGGATGAAATGAAGAGGGAAGCCAGAGGAGAGAGGGAGGACGGACGAAACTTCGATGAGAGACCCAGAGACCCGAATTGTCGATTCTAGGTTACGAAGATCAAGAGAATTCCAGAGAGAATGGTCTGATTGTATCAATAATGTTCAACAAGCTTGATTCACTTAGAAATCGAGATCGGATAAAATCATAAGAGAACTTTGTTTATCCTACATTATTTAACGACTGCTTAATTAATTAGTATTTAACTTTAATCGATATTTAAGTTGCAGCCATATTTTGTTCGCCTTGAAATTATCATTTCTCGGAATACGCAGTTATTGTATGTTTGTTGAAAATTTACTAAAGAGTGCTTTTTCGAGATTATGTAAAGATTGCCATTAATTTATTTCCATTATATAAACCTTATCCATATATTTTATAGTAGTGCATTTTGTACACGCTAAAATTTCGATCACACCTTCAGCTAATAGGCTTTTCATTGAAATATATTAAAAAGTATAATCTCAGCTTAATCCCTTCAGATCCTGCATATATTGTAATGTACATTTAAAGACGTTATCTGTTGAAATTATTTAATTCTATTGCCATCATCTGAGAACTAATGTCCACAATAATGTATATATTTAAAAAAATAGTCAAAATTTTGAATAAAAGTAATTGTTTAGTATAAAAATTACTTATTAACAGTCGCATAAATTGAATTTAAAACATTTTTTTTATCATGCGTCCAAAATCAGGTCTGAAAAGGTTAATAAATTCAATAATAAATTTAGGATTGATGTTTGTTAAACAAAAGAGTCAAAGCATTAATTATTAAATTTAATATCGGATATTTTTAATTTATATATATAT
>NW_017259459.1:2206186-2208980 GCF_001594045.1 Atta colombica
ACACCAAGTGATAAAATTTTGTTTAAAATTTTGTTTTACCTGGAACTAGTTTTAACTATATATAGCTATTCGTATATTTATTTTCTACAAAAGTAAATGCCATTGTAAATAATTCAAAAATTGTAACTTTAAAAAATTATTTTCATATAAATTTATTTTAACTGAAAATTTTATCTTGACTTGATCTTTTTTTGACAGTTCCATTTGGTAGTAAAATGACACATGTCATATTATTCGCAATACTGTACGTTTTAGTTATACATTCTGAAATATATAATAAAGTAGAAATAATTTTCCGTTATGTAATTTCTGACATCGTTATTATCGGATTTCCTGTAAATCAAATTTGGTTTTCTATACTTTTTATCAAATTTCTATACTTTTTATCAAATTTTTCACAATTATATTTGCATTATTATTATATTCGTATTAGAATACCACATCTAGAGTAGGTACGGACGACCGGAACAATATGATAATTGTGTTAGCCTCACACATAAAACGTGATTTCGGGTTAATACTGAAATTGTCTGCTTGTAGGAGACCTTAGCACGATGCACGTGAATGTAATTTCCATGGGAATTACATGAAAACACAAATGTCACCAACGTTTCATATTTATTCGCAATAGTCACGCATTAAGATATTAAACTTTATCGCACAAGAATGTACATGATTGCTGTCAAATTTGCATGTATTCTCTTATATATTTTATCTAATAAGATATACATAAATTATCACTAAAGATTTTGTTATTTATTAATTTTGTTATTTAAATAGGAAAAATAAGTTTAATATAATTTTAGCGATTTTAATGTATTATTTACTATTACTAATAAAATTCCACACAAATCCCTAAAATTTTGCTAGTAACAATAGTAACAGTAAATTGTGTTGCAATTTCCGTACAGTTTTTTTCAATATTTATATATTAAATATAGAAAATTGAACTCGCTCAACATTATTGACTATTTCATAACTTAGCTTTGTACATTTATCACAACCAAATAGTTGCTATAGAACCCATAGATTTACATAAGCTACATGTTTTCGAAAAGATAAACGGATTGGCTAAACGAACCAAACTTTCTGATATTTTTTTATTTATTGATATATTTTCTCCCGCTAGGTATTTCATCGGTTTTGTCGAGAGATTTGATATCAAGCGCACTGTTGATTTAACTATCTACTAGTGCAAATTAAGATGGCCGGTTCTTGAAATTGTTTTCGTTTTTTGTAAAATGAAAACGCAAGCCGAAAATATCGAAAATAGTTTGATTTGGAAATTATTCTTGATTTGAGCCACCGTAACATATTCTGATTGGTAGTTTGAAGACTGTGCTTTCGAAACATCGTTCGTTTAAGTATGTAAATATTTGGTATTTATTATATATGTATTTGTTGACAAAAAATATTTTTCCATAAACTGAAAAGATAAGCAAAAATATATGTACATTTGTTTTATTAATTATAATTGATAACATAAAATAACAATTAAGTACCACGTTAATTATATAAGTCAATATTCACTTTTATCGATAATAATCGATATTTAATTTGTCGCGGTAGTCTGTGAGGACATTCGTTCGGCAAGCGGAAGATTTGGATTCAATTCTCAGCCGAGGTAATTTATCGCATTAAATTATTCGCAGTTTTTAGATTTCATCAATATATTCATATAAAATTTCATCTACTAATGTTAAAAGATGCTTATTAGCATAAAAAAATTATAAAATTGCTTATACAATTTAAGTGATATTATTATTCTGATTCTGCCATAAATGCGGTTTTAAATTCACAAAAACATTTCATCAGCGCGTGATATATCTATAGAATGTATATAAATTCACAAAGAAAATGTATGTAATTTAAGCACTAAAATCTGCTTTGATCAAGAATATAGGATTTTTCTTATTTGAAATTTAATTTATCGATGTACACACTGCATTTAGTATACAGTTTACAATACATTTATTACAGAGAATTTCAGAAATGAATGAATGCATTTAATGATAAAAATAAGATATAAATATGGATCATAATTTTTTATTCAAACAATTATAAATGAAATTGTAGATTAGGGAAGTACGATCGAAAAATCAAAATGCTTCGATCTATCTAAAAATTACACAGAATATTATTTAAAACGAAATTAATATGTTAAAATTTTAAATCGATTGACCGTGTAATTTTTAAAAGAAAGAAAAAGCTAAAGTTAAAGTTCTATGCATGATGTCTTATGGCAAATGCAATGAATAACCGATATATATTGCATAATTAGTTACTTTTAAAATGCTTCGATCTACATAAAAAACATATAAATAATTAGAAAAATCTTTTCTTACATCCTTGTAAGAATTTTAACTCTATTCACCATGTAATTGATTTGTATACAAGCAAAAAGCTGATGAAAGCATGCCTATTTGAGCATCTAAAGAAATATATGCGGAATATGTTTAGCAACGCTGTTGATGTTAGATTAAATTGCTAGTTTCATCCTATGACACTATGTGTGATTGAATATATATTTCTTGCTTATAATTTATTGTTATGTTTTTACCTTAAGAAATAAGCTATAGCAACTATTATTATAAAAAATGCAGTAAAATATATTTGAAAATATATATACTAAAATATATATAAAAAAATATAATATAAAAAAATGATATCAATATATAAATGTACATATATTGGGTTGTCCGGAAAGTTCGTGCCGACTAACCTATATAATTTAATAAATGTATACTAAAATTTAAATTTTCTGCGTTTAAATTTTCCTTCAACATCGGCACGA
>NW_017259459.1:2212979-2215946 GCF_001594045.1 Atta colombica
AATATATATATATATATATACAATAATATGTTTTAATAATGTTAATTTAATATACTTGTAACATTTAAAATATTAAAACATAATTTTTATCATATAACTCTTATCATATAATTCGTGATATTCTTTTAATATAAAGCATTCTTTTAATATAAAATAATTATCAATTATAGTTATATATGAATTAATTATGAATTTGTCATGAATTAGTTATAAATTTGCCTTTATAACGAAGCATCTTCGTATAAAATGACTGTAAAACACGTATATGAAAATATTTTAATCTCAATTAACTGTCAATTATAATTGTGCAAAAAGTTACAAATAGAAATGCTAACTTCATTTTCAGAATGCAATGTTGCCAAGTTATCGATAATCATAAAACATTAAATTTCCTAATAATAGAATATTAATATTATGATTTATAATTAAAAATTAGTAATCAATGTTAGCTTTTAATTTTAATAAATCATAAATTAGCCTTTCTTATTATTAAAAAATTTTCATATATTGGACTGATATTACCAATGAAGAATAATAGCGTACGTCTCTCACCACCTATCCCGCAAGTGATCGATTGTACATTCTTAAAAATGCAAAATAATTTATCTAAATAGATAATTTGAAAAAAAGAGAAAATTCGTATAGTTATAATAATTTTTATTTTTTTAAGTATTCAGATTTTTTAGATATTCAGTTTGCAAAAAATTTTTATTAAAAGAGCTAACAAAAAATTTCTTTCTAGGTCACATAGATTATAGATTTAGAGTTATTACAAATAATAAAAAAATACTGAAAGTGAAGTAAATTCAATAATGTGAGCAAAATAGCATTTTCATTATTTTACGTTCTTTGCCAATTTGTAATTAATGGAAACAAAAAGTGTCAGATAAATTGGATATGTATTTTGAAATCAAATTCTCGACAGCATAATTTTATGCCATTGTGCGCGCTGACGTATATTTATGGGATTGACATGCATGCTAGTTAATAGAACCGTAGCTGGTCTCTACGATGTGATAATGAAATCGGATTATCGATTTCGTTCCCGCAGCAAATAGTCGTATATCGACGTAAATGGCATTGATAGACGGCACTATGAGGGTGTACAGAATAATAGCGCTAGCACACATAGTGCCTAATGGAAAATTTTCATTAAGTATCTGGTCCTCGAAGATGCAATTTAAAATCGTCGTAATATGTAGATGTATTACCGTTTCGTATTATTAATGCTAATAATATTAAAAGAATTTGATGCACAACATATATTTTAATAACTTATTTATAGAATTTATTTTTTTATAATATAATATTACTTAATATTACTTCATATACTTAACTGTTTCAAATTTTTAATTTTCTACTATTATAATTTATTTAAAAAATTTAGCAGCAAATAGTAATAAAAAATACATAAAGTTTATAACATTAACTTTCTTGTTGTAGTCTTAAAGCAATTAAACTTTGCGAATAATTAAACTGTCATTAAAATAATAAAAAATAATAAAAAGATTTTTCAAATTAAAACATCTTTACTAAATTTGCTCATCAAAAAATTAAGATTTTTATATAATAATTTTATACATAAATTTATATTTTTAAATTTTTGTTTTTGGGTGCGGTCCACTTGGCGCTACAAAAACATTTGATTGATTAATCGAAAAAAAAGAATTGCACTAATTAATCAATCAAAAAATGCTTGCATTTGTAGCATCAGTGAACTATAGTCTTTTTATGTCAATGAAAGAATACGAATTTTTCAACAATAAAGTTGGAAAAGATATTTGCGATCAGTAATGTCGCATCGCAAGTATCTTAAAGTATGACTTTTTAACAATGACTTTCAAAGTAAGCTAGCAAAGTTCAGCGTACTAGATACCTTTGAGCTTTTTTCAAAGTTTTCATCATTGAATGTACAACATTTGATTTAATGTACAACATAAAAATTGTTTTATTCCATTTCTATCGCATTACTGTAATATAACACAATATTATAATTGTATTAAAATTGAAATAATTGTAATCTTATACAAAACCATCAGAGAGATTATTTTTCTTTACATATATAACTAAGAAATTAAATAACCAATTATTATTTTTAATACGCAGCAATTAATCTTATTTTTTATCTTAATATATTATAATTAATTATATTATAATTAATTATATTTATTTGTTTTTTATTTATTTTTTTCCAGAAAATTTAATTTAAATCACTTAACTTAGAATATATAAATTTTTTTCTTTCTTTTTATTCTCTTATTTCTTTCATTTTTTTCATTTCTTTTGCATATCGAAAGCGATACTTTTATAAATCATGACTGCGTTTAAAAGGAATTTCAATCGTTAATATTGCGCGATTAATGCTACGCGGTTTCTATAGAAAATTTTCCTTCCGCGTGATATCTTCCAGTCTTACAAGCCGAAGTTTCCAGGTCGAGAGATGCTCAGCCATTAATGGCGATTGTGGCATGGCGGAGACGAATAAGAGCGTAGACGACACTCGTCGACAATTCAAAGGAATTCTCACAATCTTTCTTCTCGGCAATCTATTTTATTCTGTTCCGCTTATGATGGACCTCCAGCATGTCATTGCAATATGCAGACTCATCATTATTAAATTCGTCAAGTTGTGACAGCAATAATCTGTTGATTAATCTATTTGATGAAAGCTTTCTTTTCAGCTCGTTATTTAATAATACCAATTTCAATTTAATAAATGAAATATGATAAGAATCAATTTAATAATTAAAATTTTAATGGAAAGTTTTCATAACGAGTATTTGTTTACTATATCTATATGTATATACCGAAATAAAATGTTTTGTATAACTGAAATAAAAATGTTTTGTGATTCAAACTTAGAAATGTCACGAGTTCACATATATCATATAAGTATTGACTAATTTATATTAGGTTATGAAGAATTTATATATTTTTAAAATATAAAACTAAATATACTATTAATAA
>NW_017259459.1:2216046-2217541 GCF_001594045.1 Atta colombica
ACTTTTGTGAGTTTAAAATAATAATTAATTAAATTGTTAATAAAATCAATCAATAATCACGATTTATATATAATATATAATTTATAATATAATGAATATCTTCGTATCTTTTTGCACATAATATTGCAGAGATAATTAATGCATATAGCATAATAGCATCCGATATACTTTAAATGAAGCTAATCTTTCCAAAACTAGAAGTTTATTGCAGCAGATTTTTTCGTCATATTTGTTTATTTCAATTTATTCTATTCGGGTCATATAAAATAACGAAGTAGCAAATTACTTTTATCGGTACGTATAAAAATTTCGTAGGACGCGCAATTTTCCAATTCCAACCAGAATGCATATCTGACATTTTGCATGATGCAACGCATATAGCACATCCTGTGTGTAGTACGTAGTGGAAATTGCTACCTTTCCAATTTCATCCATGCCAAATTACCTCTGAATTAATTCTGTCAAAAGGATGTATAAATTTTTCCGATTAAAATTAAAATGCGCTTCAATTAAAATACGCTTGTAACTAATAATTACATTTATCAATTTAAATAGCATAAAATAAAACAGACTCAAAAGTATGTAAACTCATGATATTTAACATAATTATTTGTAATAATTGTCTTTATAGTATAATGCATTTATATTCGATTATTTTTTCATATTAGAAACATAATATTATTTTCTACGAAAGACTTAGCAGAGTAGTATAATTTATTATACTGCTCATAATATTTTGCTATTATAATCCATTAGCATCTATAATTTTCTCTGACGTACATCAGTAATTTGAGAGCTCAACTTATCATAAAAACTTGCCATGAAAACTATTATTCACTATTAACTTAATTTTATTAATTCACTAACAATCTTACTTTTAAATAAATGTGCGTTATACGTCATATTATATAATGTATTGTACGTAACTCTTCTACATTGTATACAGATTATAATATATTAACAATTACAATTATAATTAATAAAATTTCATTTAAGTGAATAAATACAGGAAAAAGGTGATACATTGATAAACAAATTTTGCCTTTACTGAAACATATCTATTTAAAATACATATCTATTTAAATTCGAAATTCTTTTTCTACCAATCAATTGATTCATTATTTTACTTCACAATTTCTCAATTATCCATATTTCTTGTGAGTGTTCTATACATAAGTTTCCATGATCTTTTTCATTTTTTCTTAATTTTGAATGATCGAGTAAGCTACAGAAATGTATATCTTTCTGGTAGTTTGGCTGTGTGCTCGCAAATCATAAGTAAAAATAAAAATAAGAAATAAATGTCAAAAAAAAGAAAATTATGTATAATTTAAAATTTCTTATTGATTTTTATAATAACTTTGTAATGTTACAATATATAAATTATAACATTTATTATACTAAAAAGTGACATCTGAATTTTTAATTTATATTGAAAATGTCAATTCAATAAGAGACTATATAATAAAATATTGTTATTTTACATATTAAATTT